>NC_045709.1:39891661-40066414 GCF_009834535.1 Camelus ferus | reverse complement strand
TCTTCAGGGGCTTCCCTTTCCTTGACTTTGGTAGTAACCTTACCTACACAGACTGATCAGTATTGATGAGTATGCCGGGAAGACTCCGCAGGTCTCTTAGAGTTTTCTCTCTGTGCAGCTCTCTCCTTTTTTCTTGCAAATTCTAGCTGCTTTGATTTCTTCAGACTCTCACCACCGTCTCCTTAACTAAGCAAATCTTCCTGCCTGCGGAGTTTCACTCTGTAGTGCAAGGCCTGGAAACTCTCAAAGCAGTGACCTAGGACTTACCACCCTACTTTGCCCCCTGCCGCCCAATCTCAAGGATCACACTGTACTCCATTATCTGGCATCCAGCATCTTGAAAATCCTTGGTTTGCATATTTTGTCTATTTTTTTTTTATTGTGGTTCACTTCTGCTAGGATGGCAAACCCAGTCCCTGTTACTCACTTTGACCAGAAGCAAAGCTCAAAAATCCCTTTTTTAGTATTCTTTAGTAGAACTACTTTCTCAGAATTAATTCTCCCATTTGTGGCAAAGGTTGACTATCTTTCCAGAATTGAAACTTATACTTTGCAGATCTTGTTTTGAACTCATCTTCTGCGGGATCATTTTCCCTTATATTAACAGTGAGTTAATTTTGAGCCTGCCAGTAGTCCAGCATTGTTGGGTGCGCAAACTTAGTTTGTATCAGTGCTCTGACTCATGGGTTTTGCCCAGTATTATTTGTGTAGGTATGAGATAGCTCTCTCCCCTCCCCCACACCCCCTGCAAAATATAAGCGTATTTCAAATCAGACTCACCAAGGTTGTGACTACATCCTGGCCACAGTGAACAGCTTATTTTTGTTAGCTGGATGAGGAGTGGGCACTGTTCCTGTCCCAGTTCGTGGCAGACACCTCATTTCCATTTCCTGCCCTGGGGTCCAAAGTGGAGCGGTATTCCTGATGGCTTCACCCCTGGTGTCTTCCCTGTGAGCTATTGATTTTAGCTCCTGTGTGCTCCT
This sequence comes from Camelus ferus, assembly GCF_009834535.1. NCBI lineage: Eukaryota > Metazoa > Chordata > Mammalia > Artiodactyla > Camelidae > Camelus > Camelus ferus. The sequence continues at coordinate 40,065,431 of NC_045709.1, read as the reverse complement.
CTGAGTTCCCTATTCATTTCTGGTTTATGGAGATTTTCTTTACTTGGGTCTTTCAAACACGAAATGTTTTCTATTAAGTTTGTATTTGGGGAGCAGAAAGGGAGGGAGTTCCATTTACGTTTAGTCTACTATTTCATGCAGAATGAAAAAAATTTTTTTTGACAAGATGGCAGAAAGTGGAGACTGTGAGGGAGATTACATAGTAATTTCAGCAACCCTGATTCTGTATTCTTTGAAACTCTCATCTGTTTACATTTCTTTTTTTTTTTTTTAACATTTTTTATTGATTTATAATCATTTTACAATGTTGTGTCAAATTCCAGTGTTCAGCACAATTTTTCAGTTATTCATGGACATATACACACTCATTGTCACGTTTTTTTCTTTGTGAGTTATCATAACATTTTGTGTATATTTCCCTGTGCTATACAGTGTAGTCTATTCTACAATTTTGAAATCCCAGTCTATCCCTTCCCACCCTCCACCCACCTGGTAACCACAAGTCTGTATTCTCTGTCTGTGAGTCTATTTCTGTCCTTTATTTACGCTTTGTTTTTGTTTGTTTGTTTGCTTTTGTTTTTTAGATTCCACATATGAGCGATCTCATATGGTATTTTTCTTTCTCTTTCTGGCTTACTTCACTTGGAATGACATTCTCCAGGAGCATCCATGTTGCTGCAAATGGCATTATGTTGTCGGTTTTTATGGCTGAGTAGTATTCCATTGTATAAATATACCACCTCTTCTTTATCCAGTCACCTGTTGATGGACATTTAGGCTGTTTCCATGTTTTGGCTATTGTAAATAGTGCTGCTATGAACATTGGGGTGCAGGTGTCATCCTGAAGTAGATTTCCTTCTGGATACAAGCCCAGGAGTGGGATTCCTGGGTCATACGGTAAGTCTATTCCTAGTCTTTTGAGGAATCTCCACACTGTTTTCCATAGTGGCTGCACCAAACTGCATTCCCACCAGCAGTGTAGGAGGGTTCCCCTTTCTCCACAGCCTCTCCAGCATTTGTCATTTGTGGATTTTTGAATGACGGCCATTCTGACTGGTGTGAGGTGATACCTCATTGTAGTTTTGATTTGCATTTCTCTGATAATTAGTGATATTGAGCATTTTTTCATGTGCTTTTTGATCATTTGTATGTCTTCCTTGGAGAATTGCTTGTTTAGGTCTTCTGCCCATTTTTGGATTGGGTTGTTTATTTTTTTCTTATTGAGTCGTATGAGCTGCTTATATATTCTGGAGATCAACCTTTGTCGGTTTCACTTGCAAAAATTTTCTCCCATTCCGTAGGTTTTCTTCCTCTTTTATTTCTGGTTTCCTTTGCTGTGCAGAAGCTTGTAAGTTTCATTAGGTCCCATTTGTTTATTCTTGCTTTTATTTCTTCTAGGAGAAAATTTTTGAGATGTATGTCAGATAATGTTTTGCCTATGTTTTCCTCTAGGAGGTTTATTGTATCTTGTCTTATGTTTAAGTATTTAATCCATTTTGAGTTGATTTTTGTATATGGTGTAAGGGAGTGTTCTAGCTTCATTGTTTTACATGCTGCTGTCCAGTTTTCCCAACACCATTTGCTGAAGAGACTGTCTTTATTCCAATGTATATTCTTGCCTCCTTTGTCAAAGATGAGTTGACCAAAAGTTTGTGGGTTCATTTCTGGGCTCTCTATTCTGTTCCATTGGTCTGTATGTCTGTTTTGGTACCAATACCATGCTGTCTTGATGACTGTAGCTCTATAGTATTGTCTGAAGTCTGGGAGAGTTATTCCTCCAGCCTCTTTCTTTCTCTTCAGTAATGCTTTGACAATTCTAGGTCTTTGATGGTTCCCTATGAATTTTATTATGATTTTTTCTAGTTCTGTGAAATATGTCCTGGGTAATTGGATACAGATTGCATTAAATCTGTAGATTGCCTTGGGCAGTGTGACCGTTTTAACAATATTGATTCTTCCAATCCAAGAGCATGGAATATCTTTCCATTTTTTAAAGTCTTCTTTAATTTCCTTCATCAGTGGTTTATAGTTTTCTGTGTATAATTCTCTCACCTCCTTGGTTAGATTTATTCCCAGATATTTTATTACGTTGGGTGCTATTTTAAAGGGGATTGTTTCTTTATTTCTTCTGTTGATTTATCGTTAGTGTAAAGAAATGCAACTGACTTTTGAACGTTAATTTTGTAACCTGCTACCTTGCTGAATTCTTCAATCAGCTGTAGTAGCTTCTGTGTGGACCTTTTAGGGTTTTCTATATATAGTAACATGTCATCAGCATATAATGACACTTTTACCTCTTCTTTTCCAATTTGGATCCCTTTTATTTCTTTCTCTTGCCTGACTGCTGTGGCTAGGACTTCCAGGACTATGTTGAATAGGAGTGGTGATAATGGGCATCCTTGTCTTGTCCCAGATTTTAGTGGGAAGCTTTTGAGTTTTTCACCGTTGAGTACTATGCTGGCTGTAGGTTTGTCATATATAGCTTTTATTATGTTGAGATATGTTCCCTCTATACCCACTTTGGCGAGAGTTTTTATCATAAATGGGTGTTGAATTTTATCAAATGCTTTTTCTGCATCGATGGAGATGATCATGTGGTTTTTGTCCTTTCTCTTGTTGATGTGATGTATTACACTGATTGATTTGCGTATGTTGAACCAGCCTTGTGTCCCTGGGATGAACCCCACTTGGTCATGATGTATAATCTTTTTTATGTGTTGTTGGATTCTATTTGCTAAAATTTGGGTGAGGATTTTGGCGTCTATGTTCATCAGTGATATTGGCCTATAATTCTCTTTGTTTGTAGTGTCTTTGCCTGGTTTTGGTATCAGGGTGATGGTGGCTTCATAGAATGAGTTTGGGAGTATTCCCTCCTTTTCAATCGTCTGGAAGAGTTTGAGAAGGACTGGTATGAGTTCTTCTTTGTATGTTTGGTAGAATTCCCCGGTGAAGCCGTCCAGTCCTGGACTTTTATTTGTAGGGAGGTTTTTAATTGCTATTTCTATTTCCTTTCTAGTGATCGGATTGTTCAAGTGTTCAGATTCTTCTTGATTCAGTTTTGGTGGACAGTATGTTTCCAGAAACTTGTCCATCTCCTCTAGGTTATCCAGTTTGGTTCCATATAGTTTTTCATAATATTCTCGTATGATATTCTGTGTTTCTATTTTGTTTGTTGTAATTTCTCCATTTTCCTTTCTTATTTTGCTAATTTGTGCTCTCTCTTTTTTCTTCTTTGTGAGTTTGGCCAGAGGTTTGTCGATTTTATTTACTTTTTCAAAAAACCAGCTTTTGGTTTGGTTGACTTTTTCTATGGTCTTGTTAATCTCTATTGTATTTAATTCCTCTCTGATCTTTATTATTTCCTTCCTTCTGCTGCTTTTTGGGGCTTTTTGTTCTTCTTTTTCTAATTCATTCAGGTGGTGGGTTAAATTGTTTATTTGAGATTGTTCTTCTTTTTTGAGGAAGGCCTGTATCGCTATAAACTTCCCTCTTAGCACTGCCTTTGCTGTGTCCCATAGGTTTTGAGTGGTTGTGCTTTCATTATCATTTGTCTCAAGGTATTTTTTAATTTCAGCTTTGATTTCCTCATTGATCCATTGTTTTTTCAATAACATATTGTTTAATCTCCATGCTTTCCTTTTTTTCTCCTTTGTTTCTCTGTTGTTGATTTCCAGTTTCATGGCATTGTGGTCAGTAAAGATGCTTGAGATAATTTCTATCTTCTTAAAATTGTTGAGGTTTCTTTTGTGCCCAAGTGCATGATCGATCCTGGAAAATGTTCCATGTGCACTTGAAAAGAATGTATATCCTATTTTTGGGGGGTGTAATGCTCTGAAAATATCCACCAAATCTAGTTTTTCTATTGTAGTATTTAATTTCTCTGTTGCCTTGTTTCTTTTCTGTCTGGAAGATCTGTCTAGTGATGTTAATGCAGTGTTAAAATCTCCAACTATGATTGTATTCCCATCAATATCCCCCTTTATCTCTGTTAGGAATTCTTGTATGTACTTAGGTGCTCCTATATTGGGTGCATATATATTAACGAGTGTAATATCCTCATCTTGTATAACTCCTTTAATCATTATAAAATGTCCTTCTTTATCTTTCTTTATGGCCTTTGTTTTAAAGTCTATTTTGTCTGAAATCAGTACTGCAACACCTGCTTTTTTGGCTTTTCCATTTGCATGGAATATCCTTTTCCATCCTTTCACTCTCAATCTATATGTGTCCTTCTCCCTAAAGTGGGTCTCTTGTATGCAGCATATTGAAGGTTCTTGCTTTATTATCCAGTCTGCCACTCTGTGTGTTTTGACTGGAGCATTTAGTCCATTAACATTTACAGTAATTAATGATAGATGTGTGTTTATTGCCATTTTGAACTTATCTTTGCAGTTGAATTGGTATATCCTCTTTGTTCCTTTCTTCTTCCTTTTGTGGTTTGGTAATTTTCCTTTGTATTTTCATGGATTTTATTTAATTTTTGTGACTCCTTTGTAAATTTCTGGCTTGTGGTTACCCTTTTTTGTAAATCTGTCAACCAATTACTATAACTGTTTTTATTAAACTGATAGTAACATGATCTCAAACCCATCCTACTGTTAAAAAAATTTAAAAAAGAAAGAAAAAAATATTCTATATTTCCCTGCCTCCCTCCCCAACTCTCAGTGATTTGTATGTCTTCTTTTATAATTTCATGTTTACTTTATTTGTAATTCATGAGTTATCACCTTTACATTTTTCTGTAGTGTTTCTCATTTCTGTAGCATCCTGCTGCTTTTCTATTTAGAATAGCCCTTTCAATATTTCTTTTAGCATGGGTTTAGTGTTGCTAAACTCCTGCAGCTATTTTTTTTGGCTGTGAAACTCTTTATTTCTCCTTCTATCCTCAAGGATAGCCTTGCTGGATAAAGGATCCTAGGCTGCATCTTTTTTTCATTCAAGGCTTTGAATATATCTTGCCACTCCCTTCTGGCCTGTAGTGTTTGTGTAGAGAAATCAGCTGAGAGCTTTATGGGGGTTCCCTTGTAACTTACTCTTTGCTTTTCTCTTGCTGCCTTTAGAATCCTTTCTTTATCTTTGACTCTGGCCATCTTGATTATGATATGTCTTGGTGTGGGTCTATTTGGGTTCGTCCTGTTTGGGACCCTCTGAGCTTCCTGTACTTGGATATCTGATTCCTTCTTTAAGTTTGGGAAGTTTTCAGTCATGATTTCTTCAAAAACCTTTTCGATCCCCTTTGATCTTTCTTCTCCTTCTGGGACCCCTATTATGCGAAGATTGGGACGCTTTATATTATCCCATAGGTCCCTTATGCTATTTTCATTATTTTTTATTTGCTTCTCTTGTAGTTCTTCTGAATGGGTGCTTTCTATTGCCCTGTCTTCTAGATCACTAATTCGTTCCTCTGCATTATCTAGTCGGCTTTGCACAGCTATTAGATCATTCCTCATCTCTGTCAATGAGTTTACCCATTCTACTTGGCTCTTCTTTATAGCTTCAATTTCATTTTTGACATATTTTATATCTCTAAACACTATCTCTTTTAATTCCTTCAGCAATTCGATCACTCCTTTTTTGAAATCTTGATCCAGTAGACTATCGATGTCTATTTCGTTGATCTTTCTTTCAGGGGATTTCTCTTGTTCTTTTAATTGGGAAAGGTTTTTCTGCTTCTTCATCTTGCTCATACCTCTTTGGCACTGTGGTTTATGGAGTATCAGTTGTTTATTTTGGTCCTTAAGGATTTTATCTATCTGATGCCTATTTAGGACTAGAACTTAGGAAAAAAAGAAAAAAAAAATAAGAGAGAGAGAGAAAGAATTTTAAAAGAAGGGAGAAAGAGGGTTTGAAAACAGTGTATAATAATAGAAGAGTGAGTTGAAGCAGAGTATTAATCAGGTTGAGACGTCCTTTTAAAACCTTTACAAAAAAAGGGGGGATATGAATAGATGTAGTTGAAACCTGTGTCTAATCAATAGCAGGACATCAAAACCCAAGAGAAATAGAAATGAATTAAGAAGTAAAGATTAAGAGAGTAATAGAAAATAGAACAGGTAAAAACAGTTTAAAAAAAAAAAAAAGGGTGTTTGTCGGTGTTCTCCTGGAGTCTGTGTGCTTTTAATGTGAAGTCTTTCTGTCTTCGTCCTGTTTTAGAAGCTCAGCTTGCTGTTTTCAGAGGCCCTCCTGTTGGCGCCCTCTTCTGTGCTGCTCCCAGCACCTGTCGGCAAGCAGATCGCGCCTCCTCCTAACACTGGGTCAGGTGCAGCTCTCTGCTGTGGGCGGGCGGGTCGCTGCCCCGCCGGATGCCGCAGTCAGATGTTGCAGACTGGCCAGGTAGGAGGGCGGGTCATGCCCCCTCCCAGAACCTTGGTCAGAGGCTGTGTTCCTGCCCGAAAGGCGGGGGGCCGCTCTTGCTCTACCTGCGCCGCCGCCAACGGTAGTTCCGCTGCTCTGTGCGGCTGCGCGCTCCGCCCTCGTCGGCGCTCCGCGGGTGGGCTCGGGGAAGACCGAGGGACAGCGCTGTCCCTGCTCAGAGGCAAAACCCAGCTCCTTGTTTGTCTTTGTGGAGCAAGTTCTTTGAGGGACGAGGATGGAAGGATCCTCTCTGCCCGGGGCTGCAGGCCAGTCTCAGTCTGGCCTTTGAGGCTGCTAAGCCCTTCGGTGCGGATGCAGGTTTCGCCCCCGCCCCCGCCTGAGTGCTAAGCGCGGAGGATATGGCGGCTGTGCCTGAGCCCCTCCTCTCTTCCCCCGAAAACTTTCCGTGGGTTTTCAGAGATGGGGGTGTGCACCCTTCCCCCGAGAGCACATCAACCTTGCTGTTTTATGGAGGGCCCAGGTTGTTCTGCCCTGTGCCCCCACAGCCACGGTGCGCAGCCCCTTGCGTTCCCCCGGGGCTGCCTCCGTGCAGCCACTTCCTGTCCTCCGCCCGGCTTGGGCAGCCTGGCCCTTCCCGGGGCTGCTGGCCCGCGTCTCAGGCTGGGTGTCGGGGGGACGCTCTGTGCCCGTTTAACTTAGTTCTGTTAGTCAAGGGCTGCTCTGTACAGATCCGAGCCTCGGAGGACTCCCCCTCCGTCCCGCTGGCCTCTCAGTTGGAGAGGGGAGACCCAGCGAGCGAGCGCCAGTCCTCCTTTGCCACTCCCTCCCCGAGGTGCTTTGCCTTTTGTTCTTTCTCTTTTCCTTTTCTCCTACCAGATTTTTGGCGTCTTTATCTTTTGAAGAGGGCGATGTTCTGTCGGAGTTCCACAGGTGCTCTGGTTGGCTGAGTGGGTCTGTAGATGTGGGTCTTGGTGTATTTGTGGGAGAGGGTGACCTGCGAGCGTCCTTCTACTCCGCCATCTTCTCCGTCTCTGTTTACATTTCTTTACTTTTTAAAATAGAGCTTCTGTATTATTTTGGCAAAGATTCTACTTAAAGACTTAAGAAAATTCAGAACCTAATTCACAAGGGATAGCAAAGATTTTACTGAAGCTGTTACTGCTGTTTTAATGTGTTTCAAAATTCTAGTAGTAGTTGGAAATGGGTAAAAACTAGCTTGTGAAGTATTGGTAATAATGCTGTTTTTATATTGGATAACATTAGAGTTCATCTAGAAAAACTGAAAAAAATCCTTAGTTGATATAGATATTTTTTAATAAGTATATATAAATAATAAGTTATAAGTAGAACTATTTCACTAAGACTTGGTCATATGAAATATGGGAAATGAGTATCTGATTAGAATTTCTGAAAATGAAAAAGATTCTGGTTGTGGTCAATGTATTCCTAAGCTTGTATTTCAGTATTCTTTCTTTGTTAGTCAGACTGGCCCTTCAGAATGCCTGAAGTCCTAATGCTTCCCTTGGTCCATTTCTACTGTGCCGTTTTATAGTGCATTGTTTTCAACAAAGGCAATAATCTCATACTTACGGTATTTTCCTCAATTTAATGTACTAGTTGAAGTTTTTCAATAATTTTAAAAAGCATTCCATAGTTGCTGAGTCATTCTTAATATCATGTTTTACCCATCTCTTTTAGATGCCTAATAATTAAAGAATCTCCCATGGAATATTATTCCATACATATAATTTTCCTTGCAGGCACACTATTTGGTAATGGAACTTGTTTTCTCATTCTGCTAAATATCAGACTTTCTCTCATCTTGTTGCACCTTAAACCTTTTTATGTAATTACTAAAAATAACTGCTCTTAACATTTGCAAATTCAATAATAAGCTCAAGTCCCTACGTTTATAAATGAAGTGTCAGTACATTTTCATGTCATCATAAACCAACCTTGGTAATTGATTAGCATAATTATCTTTGAGCATTTGGACACAGAGTAGCCTTACGTAAACATCATCATTAAAATATTTATTTACAGAACTGATTCACATTAGAGGTTAGTTCTTCACAGAAATTATTAAGCAAAAATAATAACATGGACGTTTAAAACAATACTATAATTATGAGAAAAGCAAATTAGTAAAAACATTAAATTCAGTTATTATAGGGACCATTCACTTTTATAAAGTAGTGATGTTAATTTACATAAGGTACAAAAGAAAATCCATCTCATTAATTCATAATTATGAGGTCCTCCATTTTGGGGTGGAATGTGGAGAAATAGTAATTATGTGTTCATTCTCAAAAACACTCAATAAATTAGGTAAGCTATATTTAAATGGATTGAAATTCTTCAGCAACTTAAAGTAAAATGGCGTTGTGGTTTGTTTAAACTGAAAATGTCTTGGGAGTCATTTAATTAGTGAAAATGTTCCAAATATCTACATGAGTAATACAGGCAGGATACACAGTAAAAGCTCAATGATTGCTGTTTTTCTTTTAAATCTTACCTTCTTTTAATAAATATAGCTAATAGATCTGAGCAAAATATAGGAAATTATTTAACAATTATTTATATTAGATTTTGCTGGTAATTTCGAGAGCTAACATATTAAAATAATATAATGCAACAACTAGGGCATAATTACAGACTTTTAAGATTCTGTGTCCATTATCTACTTCAGCACTGTAGCGTTGATACAATGTCTGACTTTAGTCTTCTCACAGGAAGATGGATATGTTTTTGGCAGACCCTGGTCTTTTCTTCTGAATTTAACTTCAGTCAATTCATTGGGAAAAATGTACTAAAAACATAAAAGAAGGAAGTCCACTTACCTTCATCTTAACTATTATAGTTAAGATGTTCATTTATTAATACATGTTGAATTAAGCTATGTCTGCCAGACATCATGCTAGGTCCTGAAGAAATAACAAGCAGAAATGAACATGGCCAAGAAGACTGTTCTTAAGGGCATTTCATTCTAAGGACATCTCCAAGATTTATTAAAGTTCTTTGACCCAAAAATGAGTGTCCAGTGGATAGTTTGACAGTTACTATTTTGAAGAAACCAATCAACAACTATTTATAGAAATTTGTACCTAATTCTGTGTTTGGTACTAGGAGGTACCAAAAATATATGACTCTTTGATCCACTGATTGTGTGAAGAAAATACCTCATGACGCACTTACCCAATCTGGTACCTCTGTTCTCACAAACTATAAGGAGTAGATGTTTTTGTGTATTGGGAGGCATGGGGTTGGAGATAAAAGAAAAGTATGAAAAGCTGAAGGTCACTGCTTAGTTAAGGTGAAACGGAAATATGTGAAGTCTTCCTAACCATCCCCTCTTCACTCTCTGGGCAACAAGCTGTATGATAGTAGTTAGGAGGGAGAAACACTGTACAGTCTTGGCCTATTGTCTTCTTTATCTTTTTCTTCAAAGTTTGTCTGTGCGAGGATGAGGTCCATGCATTCACAATACTCATGGATAATGGGATATTTTCTTTATTCAGAAAATATTTGGGTGTCCAGCACTGTTGTAGGTTCAGAAAGCATTTGACCCAGATGCATGGGAAGAGTGTGGTATTTAACTTATTTATTAGAGGTGGTTTTGGATAAAGTAAATCATTACCCATACTGAAATCAAATGGAGGACTCTTGGTGTTGTGACTTGTATTTATTCATCTTTGTGAGGTAATGAGCAGTTACCCAGTGATTAGAATGCGGGAGATAATTTGTAATGATGGATGTCATAATGGAATTTAATTAACTTCAAATAAATACTTTAGTGAGGATTCATTTATACACCCAGATATTTATTTGCACTATAATAGCTTGTCTATTTTTGTCATTACCCACTGCATCAGAAGTCATGCAGCAGAGATAATGACCATCTAAAATGCCGTGGTCTAAAAAGTCATAGCTCTTTAGTATTTTTAGCATTTGTATCATGATTAGTAAGCAGGTCACAAAAAGTCGACGATTTGTTGTGATTGATGAGATTGTTTTCCAGTTCCTAAACACTTTGTGTCTGATAGATGCATGTGAGAACTATTTTGAATGAGATTGGATATTTCTTAACTGAGTGAAAGACTAAATTTGTGTAAAACATAGGTCAAGAAATTACTCTCTGTAATTATTAAAAATAATCTTATTTCTTCATTTGCTACTTGAATTATAGTAGTAAAAAGGAGGCTGGTGACTAAGTTATCCTACCCGTAGCAGGGAAATGAGGTGTGCCTCCACCCCCGTCAACCAATAATTGTTTGGATCTGTCAATTACGTGGAGAATAACAATGCTCTCTGAAAAGCAGCCATGATGATAGGGGTGTAGAAGTATTTGGACATGACTGCAGGAGTGGGTGGGGAGCACAAAAGAAGGCTTCTGAGACTTTATTGCAAGGGGAAACAGTGTGACGGAGGAGCTTGACTAGGCCACGTGTCCTAGGAGCAAGGTGGCTGTCCTTGTTCAGGGCAGGGTGAGATCACTCTTGCTGAAACCAGTTCCTACTCAGACCACCTGGCAGGGAAGAAAGGGTATGTGTGAAATTATAAAAAGCTCTCTCCATAGGTGCCTCTGATTCATGCAGCTTGCTCTGGGGCTTCTCTAAGGAGAGAAGAGTTGCTTCAGTCATGAGTGGCAGCAGCTGGCCAGCTTGCTGAGTGAGGGTGGAGTGTTAGCTAGTAGCTCAGAAGTGCCCATCTTTGGCTCAAGGCATTCGTGGATGAGGTACATCAAGAAGATACAGTCCATAGCTGCAGAAGTGGTCCATGGCCCATCACGAATACTCACAGTGTTCTCAGTGGGGCTTGCAGTGGTACTTTGACTGAGGGCATGTGTTGGAAGGTTGCTAAGGCCAGAATGATGTGGGTGTTACCACATAGCTTGCTGAAATTTGTATGTAAAGGTTAAAATGATCTAATTACTGAACATGGGTTGGTCCAAATTAGAATTTTCTATTTTGACGTAAAGCTTTGAAGGGCATATTTTTTTGCAGAGAAATTTGAGATCAAGTGTAAGATCATTTTACTTTATATATGTGTCCTCATGAAGCAAAAACAACAGCCCAGCTATTGTAAAGATGAATAAATATGCATGTATAAAGCTGTATTTTATATTTTTTTTATCATATAACGAAAGAGCAACTAGACTACTAGACTATGATTACTTTAATGTGAAGCATCTTTTGGCAAAGTGTTTTGTATTTTTGGTACCGTCTTTAGATATAAAAAGATATTGGCACTAAAAATGTTAATCTTACTGATAGCAATTAAACCTTTGTGTGTATTACATTTTTCTTCACATGCAAAATTTGAGGAGAGAAATATGGAAAACTTAACACTAAATATTGCCCCAAATTGTAGACATTTTAATATTTCTGTATTAGTTGCTATTACTATATAACAGATTACCAAAACCTAATAGCCTAAAAAGCTTATTTATCATCTCAAAAATTTTGTGGGTCAGGAGGGCAGGTATGGTCTAAACAGCTGCTCAGCTCAGGGTCTCTGAAGGCTGCAGTCTGGGTGTAGGATGGACGACAGTCCCGTCTGGAGGCTCTATGAGGGAAGAGTCTATGTCACTCGGTTGTTGATAGAATTCAGTTCCTCGTGGCTGTAGGACAGAGGAACACGGCTTCTTGTTGGCTTTCAACTAGAGGCCACCTTCAGATCCTGGAGGCTGCCCTCAGCTTCTCAAGGACACTTTATTCCCCTAAAGGTTGCCCACATTTCCTTATTTCTTTGCCGCATGTACTTCCCCAACCAGGGCACTTAATTCATCAAGCCAGCGGAGAGTTTTTATTTATTTTACTTTATTTTTAATTTTTTTTTTTTCAGCAGAGAGTTTTTAGAATGAACCTGGTAGAAAGACAGAATTTTCTACAAGTTAACATCATCACGGAAGTGAGATCCTGTTACTTTTGCCATTATCTTTGATTAGAAGCAAGTCATTGGCCCTGCCCATCCGCAATGGAAGGGGTTAATATGAGGGCATGGGTCCTAGGAGGTGGGGGCCATGCAGGCCGCCCCTGGGGATCTGCTCGCCACACTTTATTTATGGTTTATATAGAGCATACTTAACAAACTCAGTGTTTTCCCAGACATGTTTATATCAGATATGAGTTAAAATAATGACTTAAAGCTTAGAAACCGTTTATCATTAGACGTATTTGATTTACATTTTTTTCTTTTTTTTTTTATTTAAGTCTAGTCAGTTTACAATGTTGTGTTTATTTCTGGTTAAAAGTATTTATTGTAATGATTTTCTTTTTCATTTCCATCTCCTGATCCTATAAAACATCTTCCCACAGTTCTTATGTATGTTAAATTTATATATATAAATATATAATAAATACATATATATATAAATATATAATAAATACATATATATATATATATATATATATATAAAGTAGAATTAGCTGCTAAACTTTGTGGATTTTATTAATATCCATTCTTTAATGATATCTAGGGTTAATAGGACTTTCCTTGACTGGGAATTAATGATCACTTAAAGGTGATTTATTCTTTATTTTGAATTAGACGTTCTGAAGAAGTATTTGAAATATCAGAGAGTAAATTCAGAGTTCTGTTTTACCATATCAGGAATGATGCCAAGTGTATCTCGCTGAGAACTACAGGCAGACTTCAAAGTTTTGGCAGATGTTGGCTCTGAGAACCATTTCAGTCTGTGCTTGGGGGGTTGTTTGCTGAAGCCATAATTTCAGAGGTCCTACTATTTTTATCAGATTTTGGAGTGTGATAGAATTATTTTTTCCTCAAGCAAATTGAACATTTTACACTTGCCACACATGATTTTACACATGCTGGGGAAGGAGCATCCACCTGCCTAAGAGGAAAAAGATGGCATGAAAACAAGAGAGCCACCCCTGCCCTGACCCAGCAGGACTCACGGGCAGTCCAGACAGTAATAACAGCACACAAACCAACCTTTTAGACTGAGGGACAATGAAATCAACACCTTTTATTTATCTAAATTTAAGCCAGAATTTTTGGTAGGAGGTGGAATAATTGTATAAACGAAGTTTTATTCCCTGGCTAATGTAGGAGTCCTTGGCTAATGTTAAGAGTTGTTTAGTATTCATGCCCACTCTTTTTGATGGTGAAAGGTTTTCCCCTAAAGACAACTACACAGAGAAAAATCTGCATTTCACATTTCCTATCATCAGTATCCTAAGAGCATGTAATAAACTAAGAGAGGGGACTTTCATTAAGTCCCAGGTGGAAGAAGTAGAGAGGGGCCAGAAAGTAGAGTTGGAAATAATCTTTAATGTTGCTTTAGAATTCTGAGTTTAATGATGATCCTCTGAGGGTCTTTTGAAGAAGGCCATTTTCAGTTCAACAGACATTATCCCCAAATCATATATTTATTGTAGTGATGCTTTACTGGGGAATTTTAATATTTTTAATATTAAATTAAACAAATTGAATTATTTTCTGTGACTTCCGCAATTTTTTTCAAGGAAATTATAAGTTATTAGAATTATTAAAACAGTATTTTTCAAGTGACTTGTGCAGGGTAGATGGAATAAGGTGGTATGGTGTAATAACTTCCAGGAAATTCATTTATTATTCAGTAATTATTTCTATAGCATCCATTATGTCCTTGCAAGCGCCAGGACTGGAATACAACGGGAGACAAGATAAGAATGGTTCCTGCCATTCTAGAACAGGAGAAAGGAGAGCTGATCTCATTGTCCTGTGACAAAATGCTGTACAGTATTTTACGTCTTTGTAAACTTGCTGTGCCTTTAGGCTATGACGTGGTGCTTAGCTTCTTGCATGTATTATGTATAGGTTGTTGCTGCATAGAACCATAGTGTGTACTCACATGCTTACCCACATGCTTATTTGTCCCTTGTGGATGTTTTCATGACTGCAGCTGCAGCATTTGGAAATGTTCTGTAGGGTCTAGACCTAATTCCAGGGGAGCACACATAACACACAAAGCAGCTTCTGCCGTCTTAAATGCCTGTAGTTACCTGGGGCTGTTCAAGCAAATTGGAATGGTGAGAGCCAAGAGAAAGTGTTAGACTTGAACAGATGTGGGTGAATGAAAACCAATATTTGTTCATTTTAATCATATTTAGTTTTGCTTAATGAGATTTAGAAAGTCCCAAATTGGGATAGGCTGAGCTGGTTTCAGTGGCATTTGGTGTTAATGAGTGAACATCAATCCTGGGTATTTGCTTTCTTCTTTGACCATAGATATGGACTCAGGCAGTTAACTTGATTTATTTAGGATTTGTGTCCACGAAAAGATTTTATTTAGAGTGATTTAATCTGATTACTAAGAAAAAATTAAATTCAACATGACAACTTTGCAGGCGTTTGCCATCCGGATGTAGAATTTAGATTTGACCGGCAACCCCTAAGCACAAGCGTGTCCTTGTCAAGGAAAGATCAATCTTTCAAGCCTATTAAGGGAGGTAAATATTTTGTTAAAGAGACTCCACCACTATGATGCTAGTTTACGAAGCCAGTTCTCTGAAATTAGCGGACCCTGTCATTGTCGTTCTGAAGCCAAAGAAAGCCAAAGTGCTGTATCATAGTATGCTGTGGTGGCTGAAGCTCTGAGAGCCAGGAGTAATAGAGGATGTTAACATGATCAATTAGTTTCTTTCTGACATCACCTTGGAATACATTGAAGCAGAGAGCAAACAGTAACAGTATAGAACTGTGAAATAGCCAAACATACGAGAGAGAGAGAGAAAGAAAGAGAAATCAGAAACAGTTCATTTGGCAACAAACTTAGTTTATCCAGAGGATTTTGGGTTTTATTTATACTATGTTCTCATAATATCATTTTCTAGAGTTTGTTCTTAATTGAAAACAGTACCTAACAGTAAATAAAATCATGTGTGTGTGTATTATATATATGCAGATATTTTATATATATATAGAATGTGTTCATAGGAGAAGCTTTAGAGTAGACAATCTGAGGATTTTCTTTTCTAGAAGCTGCTTTGTGCTGACCATTTATCATGAGACTGACACTTGTCATATATCACATTACATATGTTATTCAAAATAGCATTATGATTGTATTATTATTTAAGCCTTTCTGCAGGTGAGCAGTCAGACCCAGGGAATTGTGGGAGATGGTGTAAGGTCAGCCTTCTGACCAGATGAATTACCTTAATCTCAGTCCTACTCAATCTTAGCTTCTCTTCTCTACTGGACGCTGCCACCTAGGGCTTTGGCACAGATAATGGCCACTTCCATTGGACCTTTTATCAAAGATTTCTGCCTGTTGTTTTGGACGTTCTTAAGGCCAAAGTCAGTCTGAATTCAAGACGAAAGTAAGCTTGTCCTCCATCAAACAGCTCACACTGGCTTTGCTATTTTAAAATTCTGCCTCCTTCTGAACTTTATTTTCCATGTTCTTCCTAAGGAAGGCCACTTATTGAAGATGGCAGCTTCATTTACCATCTCTGTGCTGATGATTATAAAATGTGTGTTTCTAAGACCTCTTTCCCAAGCTCCAGTTTCAGTTACTGTATCAGTTGGGATCCAGCGAGGAGCACAGAAACTGTATCAACTACTTCAAAAGGAGAAAATTTAATATGGAAAATTGGTTCTAGAAGAGCAAACACGGGAAATGTGGTAACCCCGAGATTAATGCATTCAGTAAGAAGTAGCCTTTGTTTAGAGTTTGTTTGAGTCACAAGTGAAAGAAACTCAACTCAAATTAACTTAAGTAGAGGAGGGACTGATTGGGTCATAGACCCAAGAGAAAGTTAACTTGGTTTAACTTACTGGAATCAAAGGCAGAGGAGCAGATAGCTGAGGCTTAGGAAGTAGAACTAGGTCTTCATTTCCTCAGGAAACATTCATTCATTCTCATTCATTCTCATTCTCTCCCTCTGCCAATCCCCGGCCACTTCCTCCCTTCCCTTCCTTCCTTCCCTCATTCTTTTCTCCCTCCCCCATGTTCGTTTGGCTTTATGCCCCAGACTGAATGTGTCTCCAACTGTTAGGGAAGATGGGAGCCACATTGTCATATTCTTCCAGTTAAACCACTTGGTAGAAAAATAACTATTATATTTAATAACTCTTATATTAAGATATCAATGTCTTAATCCACTGTGAGGGGCTTGCCAGTTGGAACAATTTATGTTGCCAAGGGAATGGTATTATGTGGTTTGGCCAGCCCTGGGTCAAATGCCTGTACTGGTGGTGAGGAGATGAGGTGATGGAATTGGGGAAGTGAGGCTTCCTAAATGAAGGGATGGTAACCAGGCAGGAATATCACGTGCCCACACAATGTTACTACTATTGTTGTGTTGTCTGTGGAAAATAAGGAGCCACTGGTATACAATATTATAAATAAATATTTCAATCCCTGTTATGTATTAATGAATAACCATGGTTGAGCTAAACTAAATATGTCATTTGCTCCATGTCTTCTGTGGCCGTCCTTTCCCGTGTTGGCATTGACTTCTGGAGTTCTGCATGAGGATTTTACAGAGCTCATCATATTTCAGAAACCAAGAGCTTGAAGTGAGCTAAAGGATGTTTTCCAGAACTTCTAGTTATGCATTCTCATATAAAATGACCTCTGTTTTTCTGTTTCCTTGATCAAGAAATAAGGCATCAATTAAAAATCATTTATTGAAAATAGTATGCTAGTTCCTTTCTTCTAAATTAAAAGAATTAAAACATTATATTAAATTCAATATGAATCTTTTTTTCATTTTATTAGAAGAGATTTACTTGTTTTAAAAAATTCTTCAAAGCTTCCTGTTTGTATACGTTCATGTGTGGAAGCCATTCATTCAGTCATTCAGCGAGGCTTTGAGTACTTTCCATGTATGGTGTGTGGTGTCAGCTGATGGTGATTATAATCAAATGAGCAAATAGCTATTACAGAGGCACCCTTTGGCATATTAGTCAGGGTTTTTGATTTTTGTTCAACACCTAATGACTGTGTAATATATTTTAATTGTGTCAAAACAGTTGGAAGGCAGGTTTTTAATTGATTACAGAATCTTTACACACCAAATCCAAAATTTATTTTTGATATGCCACGAATATAAATTTTATCAACTTTTGGTCATTCTGAAAAACAGTAAGCGTAGGGGTTATTTTTTTGCTGGCTTTTTTGTTTTTTGGGGTTTTTTTTTTTTGATCTATGAAAGTACTTTGTTCTGTTTTTGTACACTTCTCTTCCAAAATTAATTTTAATCACATTCCTTAAATGTCAGGTTCATTTTATACTTTTATCTTTCATTTTGAGTAGTGACAAACAAAGGGATATCTCATTAAGAAAAAGGGATGATCTCTAAAAGTGGCAGTGCTTTTATTGTCGTGTCAACTTCCCTTCAGGAGTTCATTAGCCAGTATGGTTCTGAGTCTGAAATTCTCATCTGGTTGCTTAAATTTCCCAGATCTTCTTGCTACAGGTATAGCTTTACTCTTCTGTTGATTTCACTTATTTTTCTTTCATTTAACTTATTCATCTGTGAAATAAAACCAAAATCTGCTGTTACTGGCATCATCTCAAAGCTGCTCTAAGTATGAATGTATGAATGTATGGCTAATGCTAAATTTCTAAATTAAAAGAGTAATAGCACTTTAGTTATTTCTCCCTTTTCCATCCAATGGTCCAAAAAGTGGGGAGGGGTTGTTATGCTAAAAGTGTTCTTGCCTGTGGGGAGTTTTACATTTGGAGTTAAGGGGATTGTTTAAAGATTGAGCCATCTGAGTTTTTTTTTTGTCAAGTTGAAGGGTAGATGTTATAAAGAGATGGGGATCTTAATTCCAATTTCCAGAAAATGAGATTTTTCAAAGTGACAGTGTTGATAAGATTTGTTTTTTTCTCTCTATCAGCATGTCTGTTAGAAATTACCAGGGAGTCTAGATCCCACTGGGTGGTTATGAAAAATTTGTCACATTGGTTAGAATGTTCAGTAATATAATGACATTAGTTAGCTAAATTGCTTCCTTAATGAGGGCATATAACATTGAGTGTTAAAATGATAGCCTGAAGATTTTTAGAGATATGCAGAGTAGAAGATTCAACAAATGAAAACTAGTAGAGAAATACAAAAATTCTTTGCTAAGCAGTTATAAAGCATCTTTGTTATATGACTTCCTTGTAACAACTCTCTGAGAGGTCAAGGCTGTTAGGCTTGAATGACAGCGGATGGTCTTTGCCCAAGGTCACAATTTAAAATGATAAAGATAAAAAGTGTAGCCTGCTTTCCTCTCAGTCTCCAATATCCCTTTAGATGCCATGCTGGGTTCAATTCCTCACCTCCGGACTCAGCCTGACTTAGATTCTGAATACAGTCTCTCTCCAGTTAGAGAAATTTTAAGGAACGTTTGGTCATTAGATTATCAGGAATTCTGCCTGCTGTTGGCTCTTCTTTGATCTTAAACTCCAATCACGATTTTTCATCATTCTTTCAGGTCTAAGTCCATGGTTTATATATCAGTGACAGTTCATGGGCGCCTGGATTATTCTAATGTGCCTAAATCTATGGTGTGGTTCCTTGCTAGCTCTAATTCCTTGAGAACTATGATCCTGACTGTCACCTGAGTCCACAGTCCATGTGACTACAACCCTGATTCAGATTCATACTTCGTGTCCCCCTGCCCCACCCCCAACACCCATCACCCCAGGCAGGCTATCTGCTGACTGTTTTCTGCTGACTCCCCTGATGCTCTGTGCTTCTTCCCTGATGTTGGGCTGCTGCCCGTCCGCCTGCCTGGTCTTCCTTGCACTGTCGGCAGCAGGAACCCCCTCTGATTGCCTCTCCCACTTGAAAGATCTCTGGGCTCTTGCCATGACTAGTCAGTCCTATTTCAATGACAACTGTTAAACTGACAACAGTAGCCTCCCTGTTATTCAGCCATTTTTCCTCTAGCTTTTACTCTTACTTGTATTTTCTTTTCCAACTTTGGAAACTTGCTATTTCCTGCAAAGGTGGAGAATACTAAACAAGAGATAAATGACAATCTTGTTTGGCTGGGGCAGCCCCATTTCCTCTCATAAATGGTTAGAACTTACCCGGATGACTAATAACATGAATGACAGATTGCACTTCTGTGCCCCTCACGATGTGCCCAGTTTTTTCTAGATGCTTTCAGGTATTAATATAAATGCAGTAGATTATAAAATCTACCATCAAAAGAAGCTAGGCAGTGTCACATTTTTAGTGCAGGAGGACAGCCAGATCTCTTAAATTTCACCAAGTTGGGGATCAGTAAAGCCTCTCCTCACGTTTCACCATTGCCAACATTCAGCTTTGGGAGAAAAAGTAAATGTTACAATTGTACACATTCTGCAGAGCAAATATGAAGAAGGAAATGTATCTGGCTCTTCCTAATTATATGAGCAGTACTCAGGTGGAAGTAAAATGTCCAAATATAAAAGGGAATTCAGGATGTCAATAGGCAGGAATACCAATGGGTTAAAACAAACTAGCAAACAAAACCCAGATATCAGAGTTGTAAATGCCACCACTTCTCCTATCAGGGTGAAATGGGAGGCAAGTGCCGTCTGGTAGAATGAACTATTTATAGTATTGTTGCATGTGAAACCGATCACATTGCATTCTCATTTCTTCATTATTTTCTAAAGAATTTTAAATTAATGTGTACCGGTGATCTTCCTTAATATTAGTAATGAATACAGCAAAAATAATGGGAACATTTGTAATAGCCTCACCCACATGGGACCTTGAGTCTGCTGAGTGATATGATGAGGAAACAGGCAATTACAATGCCGAGTGGCCAGTGCAGTTGCACAAAAGTGAGCTTTGGATTCAGACAATCCTGAGTTCAAATCCCAGCTCCACCACATCCTAACGGGGTTACTTTGGACAAATTATTTAGTCTCTATCAACCTCCGTTTCTTTATCTATAAAATGGGCATAATCATTTTACCTGACATAGGGTTGTGTGGATTACATTAAGTTCAGGCAAATACACTTTACTCAATATATAATAAACTAATGTCTCCACTTCACTTTGCACTTAGGGCAGGGATATTGGTTAGAAAATTTGTGTGATGAAGGCTCATACAAAATTCTAAAATCCTAAAATCTCTGGAAAATGGAAAATTTGGGGAAATATTTTATGGTGAAATTTCACAGAAAGAGCCACAGGAGGAGGAGGAAGACGTAGTAAGGAAGGTGAGTAATCAGCTTTGACCTACTGAGCCTGCAGCATCCCTGAACCATGACATTGAAATGCCTGGTAGGTTTTGGACATAAAGATTTGGGATGTGTGGTATATTAGGGATTGGACAAATTTAAGTGGAAATGATAAACATATCCATTGTATCTAAATCTAAAGAAGTAGGTGTCATCACCCAGAGAGTGTTGAAAGAGAGGAGAGGACAGAACCTAAAGATTACCAACATTTCAGATGCAAACTGGGAGGAGGGGGATATAGCTCAGTGGTAGAGCACATGCTTAGCATGCAGGAGGTCCTGGGTTCAATCCCCAGTACCTCTGTTAAAAAATAAATCAATCTAATTACCCCCCCAAAACAAAAAATACAAAACAAAACAAAACAAAATACAAGCGAGGAGGAAGAGCAGATAAAGGGGACTGAGAGTATCTTAGAAATAAAAAAGGTGTAATATCAAAAGCCAGCAGAAGATGATGCTTCCAATAGAAGTGGACCCCAATATCACATGCTAAAGAAATTTTAAATAAGAGTTGAAACAGACATGCTAGGGAGTGTGTTAGTATGAGGGTTTCTGATCTCTACATGAAGTCAATGTTAAAGTCAACTGCTGAGAGTAAGGAAAAGAAGAGAAAGCTGACTATGAAAAGAAAACTGCTGTATAGGATTCAGGGGCCAGTAGATGTGGAAGGTCATGAAGCCTTGGCCAGTGTTCATAGTGACACATTATGAATGGTTGAGATATTCCTGTCTTTAAGTCTTCTCAACTTGAGCCCAGAAATTACTAAATGACTGAAGGCTGGGCAAGTCTGAGGCAGTTTTAAAAGCTTGAGATTTGCAAATATTAACTACTATATATAAAAACAAATAAAAACAAATTTCTTCTGTTTAGCACAGGGTTTTATTTTGCATGACCATATGACCAGCTAAAAAAATCTATGAAAGAAAGGAGAAGCCATATATTGAAGAACTAACAGAAGTTTCTCACATACAAAGCTTATGTTCTGGTTGGAATTACAGGCAGGTGAATTGACAGTTACTATACAGTGCAGAGGTCACAGCCGTAGGATGTGATGGGGGTTCTTAGGGTTTTTCCATCTCCAACTTTTCCACTGCCCAGTTCTCTCTGAAGGTCTCTGTCCCCTAAATTAGCACTGGAGAATTTCCTGTATCTCAGTCTTTTTTCCCTTTACTGAATACATTTCTCATTTTCTCAGAGTAAATACATTTTGAGGAAAAAACAGCAATGACTAATTCATCTTAAAATGTTCATTGCTGATCACTTCTTTACTCCCTTTTCCTGTCTCTTTGTAACTCTAGGATGTCTTCATGTCTTTAATTGATGCGCTTTTAAGTTGACCTGGAAAGATATTTTCAGACAGAACTGGTTACCCTCAGTATTGGGTTTATGTTAAGATTTGAAGCTTAGAGAGTCCAAGAAAGAATCAATTGAAATGTTACTAAAAGCAATCTAGTAATCATATTGACATGTACTGGTAAAGGCAAAAATAAAATAAAATAAAATACAATAAAATAAAATAAAATAAAATAAAATAAATAAAATAAAATAAAAGAATTTGCACTAATTCCTGGTAATTAAAGGATTCTTGCAGCAGGGGTGGTATAAGGCCTCAGAGGAGAGTAGATACAGCCTCTGGGCAGGCAACTTACTTCCTATGACTAATTGCTTATTCTTGGTTTGTCATGGAGCTGGGCATCTTGACAACAAATATTTCCAACATTGGTTTAATTTGAAAGAACTAGAATTCTTATGAACTGCTTAAGATTATCTTTCTTCAAGCAAAACAGATCCAACCTTGGTAAAATGACTCTAGAAACAGAATCTATATCAGGTGTAGAAACACAGTCTCCCTGTGCTTCTCACAAAGTTGGCTCTGGGCTTGATGAACCACCGGGAAGCCTCAGAAAGTCTGAGATTAACAGTAACACTATAAATGCAGATTATCTCATTAAGAAAGACAATTCGATTGCTGTTTCACTATATCTACCTGGTTATTTTGCCATCTTAGATTCATTATGACTTGCTTTTTCCCTGCTGAATTAAATTGTTTATCTCTGCCCATTTAAAAAAAATTTCTGAGTCATTTTTTAAGCATTTAAGCTTAATAATTTTGTCTTTCCCTAGGTGTAAAACTATCCTTATAGCACTGAAAATAACAGATCGTATATTTAATTGCTAGTTGTTTAAGCTTTTTTCCTGTTAAGTGATATTTTCTAAAATGCTATATAAATTCAGAACATTAGTATTATGATTGTTTTAATTCTGGCAGCTTTAGGTAATTTCTTTCTATGTGATATTGGGTGTTTATTGCTCTTTAACAAGCATATTTGACTTTTTCAAGAGTAATAATCTCTTTGCAGTTGTCACCTTGGGAGGCTTTACTCTGATTCTGATGCTGCTAGCTTTGTGCAAAACATTTTTGGGGGGAGAAGCTCTAATTTTTCACTTAAGATGATAATTTAATTTGATTTCACCAGAAGTTTTATTAAAACAGAAAAGTACACTCAAGTCAGACCAACTGGTTGGATCTTCTGAGTATTAAATCTACTGGAGTATTAGCTGGTTATTATTTGTTTACCAGTTACTGAATGCCTATCCTATGTCAGGATTGGGTACACTGATGAATTGCAGATCATTATCCTTGGCTTTTGAGGTGCTCATGATTTTGTTAAGGAGGAAAATAATTAAACATAATTATAATATGTTGCAATTATCGTCTCAACGTGGCAATATATGAAGATGAGGAGGCAAATTATTCTGGATAGGCCGGGGAAGACCATATAGAGAAGATCCTGTTGAATTTGGACTTTTG
The DNA here is from genome assembly GCF_009834535.1 of Camelus ferus. Classification (NCBI taxonomy): domain Eukaryota; kingdom Metazoa; phylum Chordata; class Mammalia; order Artiodactyla; family Camelidae; genus Camelus; species Camelus ferus. The sequence continues at coordinate 40,042,116 of NC_045709.1, read as the reverse complement.
AGGATAAATAGCATTTCACTAGGCAGAGAAACAGAAATTGGTGCCTAGAGTGAGGAAGGATATTGAGAGAGAAAAAACTATGTGAACAAGGCGCAGCAGGTGTGGTTAGGTGATGGATGGATATTAGGTGTGACGGGAGTCTGTAGCTGTTGGGAAGACGTAGAGGTGAAGAAGAAGTAGTGAAGTCAGTTGCAAAAGGGCTTCAGTAAGATGCTAAAGTATTCTCTAAAGAGCGCTTGACAAAGGACCCTTTGATTTAATTTTCATATGCAGTATTGTTTTGCTGAAAAATTCTTTCCTCTCTCCTTCCCTTCCTTCCCTCCTTTCCTTCCTTAGTACATTTATTGGAATGTTCCTTTCTAGGTACTAGGGATAAATAAGTGAACAAAGCAGAAAAAAAGTCTTGTCAGCATGGAGCTTACATTCTAGAAGAGGAGCTTACATTCTAGACCATGTAAATAGTCCATGGACCAAGTACATTACAAATGGACCGTATAGATGGCAAGACAGTAAATATTTTAGATTTTACAAGCCGTGTAGTTTCTGTTGCAACTACTTGATTCTGCATCTGCAGTGAGAAAGCAGCCCCAGGCAATACAGAAACAAATGGGCGGGCCTCATTTCCAGTAAAACTTTATTCACTGGACTTGAAATTTCATATAAATTTTATGTGTCAGAAAATATTCTTCTTTTTCCTTTTTTTTCCCTCCAGCTATTGAAAAATGCAAAAATCAGTCCTAGCTCACAGGCTGTACGAAAAAACAAGGCAGGCCAGATTTGGCCACAGGCTGTAGTTGGTCTAACCCTGTTCTGGAGGCTTAGATTAATGGAGACATGAGACACAGATATTAGCTTGGCGAATCAAAATCAGTTTACCTATTGAAAGGATTTACAAAATAACACAACCAGCTTATAAAGCAGAGAGATTCATCAGTTCTGCAGTAGAGAGATAGAAATGCGAACTATTGGGCCCTGGACCATCTGGGACATTAATGTCTGAGTGAGGGTTGCATCAGATCTTCTGGAAATCCAGTTGCCCCCTTCCACATCTAAGATTCTATTCATATGGCATTTCTGTGTATGGGCTAGTCTGGCTGTCTCCTGGCACCACCCCATCTCAACCAGGCCCCTGTCCTCAATCTCGGTGTTTTGCACTAGGCAGTGTCCATGCAGGCATGGTCTCCATTCGTCTCTCTTAGCCTACCCACGCAAACACAGCCTGCTTCCAGTCACTTTCTCAAAAGAGGACTGCAGAATTATAATTATGAGTATTAGTTACCCAGATGTTTCTGAGAATAAACTATTGGGCCCTCAGACCAGCTGCAAGAACTTGCCTACACATTTTAATGACATACTTTTCATCTGCTCGCAATGTTATTTTCATGCAATTATAATTTTATTTTAACAATAATTTCATTGGTAAAGTTCTGAAGTCATTGTGGCTTGACAGACAGCTGTATGACACTAGGCAATTTAGGGACACTTTCTCAGCCTCAGTTTCCTGATTTGTAAGGAATAATACTCTCACATAATTTACAGGGCTGTTGCATTAAATGAGGTAGTCCTCATGATCCATAACAAGTACATAGTAAAGTCCCTGGTATGTAATAAAACAAAGAAATACAAATTGACTATTATTAACTATCACTGTGATTATAAAAATTTAGAGAGGAAATTCAGCATTCTTCTTCTAGTAGAGTTTTTAGCTATTGTTTTTAAGATTCGATGCATATTAGGAAGAGGAAAGAATTAACTTACTCAGAAAAAAAAAAAACCTGACTTAAAGTTTTCTAAAAATCACTTAGAATATTACCGATAACTTAATACAAGGGAAATTTAATAGGAGCTGTTTTGTTTCGGAAGAATGCAGTCAACCATTAAAGCATTTCAAAAATTTGAGAAAGGTTAATTACCCTACCTATGTCAACTACATTTTTACATGAAGGACTTTTAATTCTGTTGAAAGCAGACTCAAGACAGATTCATTTAATTTAATACTGTGTGTAGTGGAGCCCCAACACCTGTATAGTAAATACAAACCACTGTCATATATCTTAACTCGAAGGCTCACCACAGCCACCGTTGACTGCAGTTGCTAAAATTAGAGTCTGCTCTTATCTGCTTTCTCCCCATTGTATTAGAATTTGCCTTAGTCTGACACTAGTCAGAAGCTTTTTATTTACCTTCTATTGCAGGGAAGGATTTCAGTTGGTGCTGTGTCTTTTAGTCAACTATCACTTTATTTCTCAACAAATGATTCAGACTTGTGGGAGTCATCCCATAATTTAACTGTAGAAAATTTAGGACCTGGGAATGCCACAGAGACACAAAGATGCACAATGGAGAGAAGGTTGTGCTGATCTTCATGAAAATAGTGAAATGCTGTTAATTCAATACCCTGGTAAGTGTTGTGCTTTGGAGGTTTTGAGAAGGCTTTCCAATCTACTTTTTGTCGAATGGAATGTATTTACACATGTACACTAACATAAGTACATGTTTAAAAATGCGTGTGTATACAATTAGGACTATATGTCTGTGGAATTTCTTTCTTTGTTCAAATTGCACTGATCCATACATGGCCATTAAATCTACAACCAACTTTTTAGTGAGTTCTTTTTCTTGGTCTTGATTTTCTCATGGATGAGATAAAGCTTACAGCTTGAAAGAAGTTACTGGAAGGATTAAACTGGGATGATAGGTGTAAAATGACCAGTTCAGTGCCTGAGTCAGTAGGTGCTTAATAACTGCTTGATTTCTTCCCTTCCATCTTTCCTATGTCTTTAATTTTATCTTCTGGCCCAAATCATGCTTTAACTGTGATGGTTTCTCTTCTTTCATTTCTAAAAGCACCATGTAATTTATTCCCACTTTTAATCAGAAGCAGACAAAGAAAGTAAATGTGGTGATACTGTTTCAGAGATTTTCCATTTGTAAACATGATGAGCTACCCCAAAGACAGGCATTAACATAAACAGAATAATCTAATTATGAAATAAACTTGGGTCTCCAGGCTTTTATTGTGTTTAAATTGAAAATCGTAGTGTATGTGTCATGTATATTAATGGGTGAGAGTTTTGATAAAATGACAGATAACCTCAGATTATTTCCTTGTTGGTCATTGTGAAGATGGGCTACGATTTTTACTTACCCCTGTCACGTGGAGAACCTTATGTTCTGCTTCTCTCTCGGTGAGCCATCGAATTCATTTATCCCCATCGACATCTCCCATACCATGAGATGGTCTTAGTTACTCACAATCCCTCCACTCTTCAAAAATATCCTCCTTTATTGCTTGTCCTGATTGTGCTGGCTGCCGGGCCCTGCAGACTTTTCCCTGTCTTCCAAGCCTTTTTTTTTTTTTTTTTGTCACTTAATGTTTAGAATTATTTGTAGCTAATGCTGATGAAACTGGTCCAGAGGTTGCAATTGGTCTCCTGTGGGCAGGGCTACTGGGCATGGCTATGGCTCTGCAAAACTTTCATTTGCTTTGAGGCTTTTGCTGTATTGGATCCCCAGGTCGGTCGGCCAAGTGGCCAGAGGACAGACAATATATGCTCACAAAATTTGTAATAATAGAATTTTATAGTTGGCCATTTCTGGGGAATCTCCTCCAGGCCAGTATCAGGTCTGAGACTAAAAGCTGAGCACAGCAGAGACGCCCGCAGGCAGAGCGATCTGTGTCCCACATTGCCGCGATGGCTGAAGGAGGTCTTCTGTTACACTGAGGAGGAAGGAAGCAGTCCACATCTCTCTGCTTGGTCCCACCGTACCTGACTTCTTGTATTAGTACAAAGGTCTTCACTGAAAACAAACCATTTTAAAGCGTAGTTTGTCTAATAGGAAGTTTTTCTAGGCCAGATATAATTTATTTCTCTTGAAATTATAGTAGCTGACATTTTGAAAACAGACACCTGACATGTTTGCCGGTCTCCCCATCCATAGTGCTTTCAGATTCCTTTTCAGTTCATTTATTGGCTTTGGCTATATCTCTCTTTTTAATTTTTATTGTATCATGGTAGGAGCACATAACATAAAATCTACCCTCTTAATACATTTGTAAATGGACAGTACAATATTGTTAACCATAGACACAGTGTTGTACAGCAGACCTCTAGAAATTATTTATCTCGTGTTACTGAAACTTTCTGTTGTTCATTAGCAACTCCCCATGTTCTGCTCCCCGCCCTGTCCCTGGCAACCATCATTCTGCTCTCTGCTTCTATGAGTTTGACTATTTTAGAGTTTAGGGTTTGACTGTCTAATATACCTCACATAGGTGGAGTCATGCGGTTAGGTCCTTCTGTGCCTGGCTTGTTTCACTTAGCATAATGTCCTCCACGTTTGCCCTTGTTGTTGTAAATGGCAGGATTTCCTTCTTTTTATGGCTGAATAACGTTTCCTTGTTTGTTTATGCCACAATTTCTTTATCCATTCATCCACTGATGGACATTTAGGTTGTTTTGCACACCTTGGCTATTATGAATAAGACTGCATTGAGCATGGGAGTGCTAGCATCTGAGATTCTGATTTCAAATCGGATTGACTGATTATAAAAAAAGGGAAGTATTTTCAAGGATGTGCAGAGTTTGGGATCGTTGTACTCCGTTGTTGGGAATGTAAAATGATGCAGTAGTTTTGGAAAACAGTATGGAGTTTCCTCGAAAATTAAAAATAGATTTACCATATGATCAAGCAGTCCTATGTCCCTTCCATCTCGTAACAGCACATTCATTTCAGTCCATGAGGCTCAAGTGAGGTTCACCATGGGGCTAGGTGTGAGCATGTCATGACGCCTGACCAAGCTCATGCCCTTTTCATTCTGCTACAGGGACACACATTTGCGCTAATGAGAGAAATTCCAAGATTTCTTTCCAAGAATTGTTGGAATAGAGAAGCTCTCTTTCCATGGTTGTACTTGATAGAGTAGAATGAAATTCTGTGGTTGCTGATCGCCATCTTTGCCTGCTTGCCATCCATAGGAGAGAGATGTGAGAATGAAGTGAACAGAGAAGAAAGACATATTTAAAACTGTGGATCTTTCCATGCCTGGTATTTTCCCATCTAATTAAGTATTCTCTCTAACGTTCATTTTAATCGGGGAGCAGCATCTTACCATACTGATGTGCTATAAGTTATCACTTGCTTGTTGTTTAATATTTTTTTTCTGAAATTAACAGTTATGTAGACAAGTGGTACTTCTGTAAGACAGAGGAGTGGCATTGCTAATTCAAAGTATGTAAAGGTTTTCTAAGACTTCTAAATAATGCTATTTGCAGCAACATGGATGGACCTAGAGATGATCATATTGAGTGAAGAAAGTCAGACAGAGAAAGACAAATAGCATATGGCATCACTTATATGTGGAATCTAAAAAAAATGATACAGGTTTTATTTACAAACCAAAAACAGACTCACAGACATAGAAAACAAAGTATGGTTATCAAAGGGGAAAGGGTGGGGAGGGATAAATTAGGGGTTGGGGATTAACAGACACACATTACTATATATAAAATAGACAAACAACAAGGACCTACTGTACAGCACAGGGAACTATATTCAATTTCTTGTAATAACATACAATGGAAATGAATCTGAAAAGAAAAAAAATGTATAATTGAATCACTTTGTTGTATACCTGAAACTAACATTATATATCAACTACACGTCAATAAAAAATTAAACAAAAAGAAAAACAAAAACAACCCCCCCACAAAGTATGTAAAAGTAGTCTAAGATTTTTCATATAGGAGGCAATACATTTGCTATGTTGGTTTTTGCTATGACATTCTGTTTTAAGATTTTGATGTATTTTCCCAGTTCAAAACATTCACAAACTATTATGGAAAAGTTTAAATAGAGATTGAATGCATTGTTTTTCTTAGATATGTAAGAAATAGAAATCATCTCTAACGTGGTGTTAAAACTAAATCAAGAAAGCCAATGTGTTGCACAGCAGATTGGGGGCTAAGTGGGTTCTCCAGGCACCTGTGTGTGATGGGAGATGCTTTTGTGCTTGTAGACAGCACTCATGCAGTGGACAACCTGAGCGAGAGTGTCAGGGATGAGTGGGCGGAGATGGGGAGAGTGAAGCAGAGCTGGCCAGCCTTGCCTGAGTCCTCCCCCTCGGTCACTACCCCCCGTTCCCCCAAGACCGGAGAGGGGTTATAGGTGTAACTCAAGGTACATGTTCTCACCACCCTCCCCAACACACGTGCTCGTAGTATGATGGGAGTTAGGTCTCCCTGCTGTCATCTTGCGTTTCACTGACATGGTGGCACGTTGACCCAACTCCCAGGGAGGCCTTCCTGTGACTTTCGTTTCTACCACTCAGCCTCTCCCCACTCCAAAGCTACAGCTCCTGCCTCTCCGAAGCATGCCCCCCTTTCTCCTCCTCACGTCCTGAAATATTCCCTTACAAGGCCAAACACTGCTTTTTTTTCTTCTGCTTGAGGAGGCAATGCTAATTAACATTTAAATAAGTACACAAAATTTGTTCCTTGTCGTTGATACTCTCACATTGCGGAAAAAAAAAAATGTAAAAATGGATGTTAGGGTAGAGGAAAGTATGTAACTTCATAATAAAAGAGGAGAGAAAAAAATCCGGGTCTTCTCATAGCTGTTCCATGTCTGTGAGATCTTTGTTAAATTACTTAACACTTCTCGTCTTTGTCAGCTTTTTCAAGCCGAAGTCAGCCTTTACAACTGAAGAGACACTACAGAAAAGAAGCTTCTTCCACATACCCACCTTCCACTAGGGAGGGTATTGATTTTCCAAATAGCAAACGCACTAGCTTATTGCTGTTGTTTACATGCCCTGAGGCCCATGACGAGGCTAGGGAAAAGCAAGATCAGTGCAAAAAGGATTCCAGAGGACGGAAGAACAATCAGAACCGCCCCAGGTGACAGCAACTAACAAAGTAGAAATGCCGGCATAGGCTCACTCTTTCCATTATATCTCGCTGTATTTCCATCACTAGCTCTCTCTCTACATAAGGATTTTCAGTAAAATCAGGCAAAAGACAAAAAGGCTTCCTGAAATTAAAAAAAAAAGAATTAAAATATTTAGGAGATGAATTGAAGGAGAAGATGGCCAATTTGAGATCAGAATTGATCGTCAGGAAGATACAGTGGAAGAAATACTGCACTGAACAAAAATATCAAATGTTGAAAATTGGAGGCTAAATAAAAGAAACATGGAGGGGAGATTCAGGAAACATGTAAATATTAGAAGTTGTAAAAGAAGAAAAAGTTTTAGAGATAAGTGAAGCAATAATTAGAAACAAACAAAAAAACTCCAAGAACATCCCTGAGCTGAATTCTTGTATCTGTGGATTTAAAATCTCACTTCCATGTCCAAAGGAAACCAAATCACTAGTCTCAAGAGATAACTGCCCTCCATGTTCATTTTTGCATTTTTCACAATAGCCAAGATACGGAAACAACCTAAAATCTGTTGATGGATGAATGGATGAAGAAAATGTGGTATAAGTGTATACAATGGAATATTATTCAGAGATTAAAAAAAAAGAAGGAAATTCTGCCATATGCAACAACATGGATGAACCTGGAGGACATCGTGCTCAGTAAAATGACCTGCACACAGAAAAACATATATTGCATGATCTCTCGCATGCAGAATCTAAAAAAATCAAACTCAAGGAAACATAGTTGAAGGGTGGTTACCAGGAGACTGGGGAACAGGGAGTGGGGAAAATGAGATGTTGATCAAAGGGCCCAAAGGTTCAGTTATAAGGTGAATAGGTTCTGGAGACCCAATGTACAGCATAGTGACTATAGGTAAAAATGTTCTATCGCATACTTGAAATTTGCTAAGAGTCTTCCCACCACACACAGAGGTAACTGTGTGAGGCGATGGGTACGTTAATTAGCTTGATTGTGGTATTCATTTCAGTGTATGCGTGTATAGAAACATCATGTTGTACACTTAAAATATATACAATTTTTATTTGCCAATCATACCGCAATAAGGCTGGAAAAAATCTTCATGAATTCTAAGCCTGATTGAGGAGAAATGACACAGACCTCAGTAAAAATCCTGGTAAAAATCCCTGAACTTGAAGGATTAAGAGAAATTAGACAAGCTTGTAGGCTGAAAGACTATACTTAAAAATGAGAACAGATTGTAGAGATTTTGATTCTCCAATGTTTGATTCATGTCTTCAAGTTCGAAAGACAGTTTATCTGTCGATTACCTGTAGATATCTATCTCCATTTATACCTAATGGGATGAAGGAATATGTATTAGTTAAATGCTAAATATTAATTATTGAAAAGGAAAATACATCAAAGGAAAGTTATTAATAACCTAGAAGTACATTTGCTATAACATGTAAGCAAAATGTGAGAGTTTTGTAGTGAGTGCCAGACTTTGGGGGATGGTCAAGGAAAAACACATGACCAGGAGGTGGCAGCAGCACACAGCAAGCTTTATTTGGGTGGCAGTTGGACAGGTTTACAAGCAAGGGCAAGTCCCACAGACAGAGCATGAGACTTTCCAGAGACAACTGTGCAGGGCGGCACTCAGAGGGGGAAGAGGGCAGGGGAGCCCCTGGCGGGGAGGGGGTTTCTGTGTCCAGGGGGTGTCACTCAGGAGGGTGGCAGGGAGTCCCTGGGTCAGAGAACTCCAAAGGGAAGCACCAGTGAGGGGTGTTTCCCAGCCCCTGAGGTTTGTCTTGTCTTTGGCTGGCACATGTTGGATGTAGTTTTCAGGAGGTATATGTCACAGGCATGCGGTAAACAGCTAAAAAAATGAACCAAATATTTGGTTTGCATTTAAAACAATTTGATGTGCACAATTTGAGTTCAGGCATTGACAGGTTTTCTAGCCAAGAGTGCCAGCCTGCTGTGCAGAAGTAAACAAAATAGGGTCAGTTGACTGGGACCTTCTTTGGCTCATTTCCATCACACGTTGGTGTTGAGGAGCACAGACTCTAACCATCTGATCTGGGAGGAGAAAGGACGGAAAGCCAGAGGATTATAAATGTTTTATCTTATGGGTGTTGGATATAGGAAGCAGCAGGGAAGTATATGGGTAAGAAGCATCGTGTCTGTTTGTTTGTTTTTATTAATTGGTAGTAAAGGGAAACTAAACTAAAGAAATAAGCGAATAGAAAAGTGGCGGAGTTTCCAAATCAACAAGACGCAAGCAAGCAAGAGAGAACAAAAGAGTTAGCAGTTCCTTCAGATCAGCAAAATACTGGAAGAGGGAACATTCTTTTTCTAAAGGAAACGTAAAATCAAACAACTAAATAAACCGTTATATCAACTGTTATACTTAACCTGAAACTGAATTGAGCCTCCTACAAAAAGGTGGAGGCTGTCAGAAATCTCCCGTGTTGTGTGCAGTTTGTGAGAAACACAAGAGCAGTGATACGCTTACCAGACAAAGTGGTCGGAAGCACTTACTTCTGTGTAGAGGGGCTTTATGTAAAAATAAAATGTCTATTTTTCAAAGAAAATGTAGTTGTCACAAATCTGAATGCACCAAGCAGCATAGCTGCTAAGTAAACATGGAAAGAACTGTTAAAAGTCCAAGGAGACCTTGATACACACACAAGTATAGTGGGAAATGTTCACATGCCTATTTTGGTGTCAGGTCCAGTAGAGAAAATAATTGAGGACATAGAGGATTTGAATGATATCAATGAGCATCATATAAAATCTGTGTGTGGAAATTCACACTTTCCAATAGTAATACTGTTTCGTAGGTCTCTGAAATATTTGTAATTAACCATATACCTGGCAACAAGAAAAACTAGTAAAAAGGGTAGAACTTTACAAGTTACATGTGACATTTTGTTTGGGTCAAAATAAAATTTATAATAAAAAAGGAGACTGCAAGCTCTTCTATAATGGGAAATTAAGAACTGCAGCACTAAATTAATTCCCAATCCAGGCAGAAATTAAAACTAAAATTATGTTATAAATGATTTTGAAAGCATGAAGAATACTTTATAAAACCTAATAGCCTCAATAAAAGCTCTATTTAAGGAATAACTTCAGTCAATGCTCCAAAAAAGGAACTTTGTACTTTTAAAAATTACAAGAAAAGCAACAACAAAAATAAAATAGGTAAAGGGAAATATTAACCTTAAAGTTCTGTAATCAAAGTGAAATAGGAAGGATAAATAAAACCATTTTTCTTTGAATATTAAGGAAAATCAATAAAACGCTGTTGAACTAAAGAGAAAAAGAGAGCAAACAACGCCATGCTTGTTTAGGAATAAGGAAGCTCACAAATCTACACAGATTGAAGAGATTAGCAACATAAGGAAGCACCATACACAACATAAAAAATAACCAATAAAAATCCTAAGCAGATTTTGGATTTCTGCATATGTGTAGATTCAGAGATGGGAGGACCTGGTGACCTGTGATAGGAAACTTGGAGGAACTTGGAAGGTAATAAAGAAAAGAGAGACACATTTTGCTATAAAACAGTCAAAATTTTTATAGCAAAAATATTATAAATGAAGTCAAAAGAAAAAGTTATAGATTTGTATAGCTCTTTTTCTTGCTTTTTCTTTTTTCTCTCTCTTCTTCCTTCCTTCTTTTCTTTTTCTTTTCTTTTTCTTCTTTTCTCTTTCCTTCTTCCTTCCGTCCTTCCTTCCTCCCTCTTTCTTTCTTTCTTTCCTTCTTTCTTTCTTTCCTTCTTTCTTTCTCTTTCTTTCTTTCTTTCTTTCTTTCTTTCTTTTTCTTTCTTTCTCTTTCTCTCTCTCTCTCTTCCTCCCTTCCTTCCTTCCTTCCTTTCCTTTCTTTCCTTTCCTTCCTTTCTTTCCTTTCTCTCTTGCTCTCTTTCTTTCTTTAGTATGAAATAAGTGTGGAAGGATATATATCCCAGGCTGTTACTACTGGTCACATTGTGGTGGGGAAAATGTGGGTTGGGTTTAGGGGGTGGAAAATTTGATGGCTAGAGTAAAAAGAAATTAAAAAAAAAGAAATAAAGAGAGACAATAGCTACAGACTGTATGTTTACTTTACAACCTATGAACTCTGACAATAAGTATTTGAATCAAGCAACTACCTCGTGAGAAAGACTTCTAAAGTATTTAAAGCTTGAAACTACTTCTTCAGCTACTCTGTTGAGGGGAAGTGAATGGGAGACCCTTATCACACCCCACTGTGTACGCTTTATAAAATATGTATTTGTGTAAAGTTGTCATTGAAAATAGCAACGCTTTGATCAGCCCTCCCAAAAGTGCCTTGTGTAGCGTGTGAACTTGATAAATACTAGTTTTCCTTCCCTTCACACCTCAATTTTACTTTCCATAAAGCTATACTCTTAACCGATTTTAAGCAGGTTTTACAGTTTTACTTATGGTGTATTAACTGGTTGAGAACCCTACTAATATCAGACTAAATGTATTTTGCCATAAAATAATAACTGGTCGCCTAAGAAGTATTAATTGATTTCCTAAAAAAATCACTGTATTATGACTATTTTCCTTTTCCACCTAAAATCTCGGGATGGAATCTTTTCAAATTTTGTATTTCAAGGTTAGCAGCATGGAGTGACATTTGTTACAGTGTACACACATCGGCATCACATATCAGTTTGACATGAAAAGTCAGTAGCACATTTCTAAAATAGGGGCACCGTGTATCAGTAGAAACGCCGAAAACCTGACTTGGGCCCGGCTCCAGCACTTACTGACGTGGGGACGAGGACGTCACTGAATCTCTCTGAGTCTCAGTCTGCATGACAGAATCATCAGTGGTCTACCTACTTAGAGGGTTTGTTGTGACAATCAAATGCCTACTTTATGCAAGAGGGCTTTGGAAGCAAGAACACAGGCATGAAGTATGTGATTGAATAGCTTTCTTTTTTTTGGGTCTTTTTCTTTGTGGAACAATTTTCTTCAATCTTTTCTGTTAGATCTTAGATTTTACTCATCCTTTTCCAGATTCGTTGAGGAAGGAATTATCTATAGTACCAAATCTGAGTCTCTGGAGATGATGTTTGAATAATAATAAAAAAGATTATTTTATTCTTGTCCTTGGCATCAAAGAAGCACCATATTAGGGAAATCTACAATTAGGTTGACTCTTGAAACAGGTACTTAAAATACAAAATGAAGTTCGTCTGCTTGGAATCATTTACATTCTGGAAAATGTGATTCCATAAAATGACTAAGGACATAATTTTCACGTAGCACAGATGCCATATCGCCTTCTGGAGGAGATGATGTAAAGGTGTAATAAAATAGTATGTTCCTCCTAACAGGATGCTCCAGCATGAGTATATTCTGTAATTCTGAGTAATTACTACAAGTTCATGTTTACCGGGAGTACATGAATTCTATTTCTGTTCTAAAGGAATCTGCTTGTACTCAACACTCCAACATTATGACTTTGAACTCCTTCTTTAATCACAATTTACAGAATTTTAATAAATCCAAATAAGATAATTCAATTCTTATGTTTTTTTCTATAATCTACAAGAGACCAACCATATTAACAGGATAATTTTCTCCTGATGAAAGAAGTTAACTATTTATAGTGCTGGTTTCTCTGTATTAATATTACCTAACAGCTCCTACTTTGCTATATGTCAGCAGTCTGAACTTTACCATAGCATAATCTTATTATAATGTAAATTATTAAAATATTTTTAGCCGATTTAATTGTTTGGCCTTAGCTGTGGATTTGATTTTTCTATTAGGTCATCACAATAGTTTACAATTATTATGGCTCCTTTATTAATAAGAATAAACAAAAGGATGGCATTAACTGCAGTTTTAATTAGTCTTAAATGAAGGGCAGTATAGACTATCTGAAGTGTCAGAATTCACATTTTTTTTGAAATTAGGTTGTAGTATTGTGTAGCTATCTCTACCTATTTGTCTACTATCTATCTATCTACCTACCTACCTACCTACCTATTATCACCTGAAGTAAAATAGGATCTATAATTCCAACTGGAAGATAACATCATAAGGGGGGAACAGCATGGGCTTTGAAATTTGACAAGACAGTATTTCAGCTGTACCACTTACCAGCTTTGTGATAACTTTCAAGCTGCTAAATTTCTCAGTCTTGGTTGCGTTATCAATCAGTAACACATATAGTGGCTAAGTTTTTTTTTTTTTTTTCATTCCGTACCCTTGTCAGCTAAGTGGTTGGTTGTCAGAACTTTGTGTGGAAATCCATGCCATGGTGATCAAATGTGGATTCTGATTCAGTGGCTCCAAGGTGGGGCCCAAGATTCTGCGTTTTTAATAAACAGAGGGTCCACCTACCTCAGTTTGAGTGGCAGGGTTGTAATGTACACTGGGAAGTAGAAGTTTGATTATGTGCTGAAATGCTCTTCTGACATCTAAAATGGAGATAATGACATATCCTTTGAGGAGTCATAGTGGCAGTTAGGGATAAGAGATATGTAAATGCCTTTCCTGGCTTCTTACATAGAAAGAGCTCAGGAAGCATCGTCATTGTGGTCACTAAAAAAATTGTTTTGTAAGGTTCCTCTTGGAGCCCTGCTCTTTTTAATTGAGGTGTCATTGACATATAACATTAGTTTCAGATGTGCAATGTAATGATTGAATATTTATATATATTACAAAATAATCACTATAATAAGTCTAGTTAACATCTGTCAAAACATGTAGTTACAACGTATTTTTTTCTTGTGATGAGAACTTTTAAGATTTATTCTCAAAAAAAAAAAAAGATTTACTCAGCAGCTTTCAAATACGTGACACGGTATTACCTATAGTCACCATGTGGTATATTACATCCTCGAGACTTACATTTAGTTTGTAACTGAAAGTTTGTACCTTTTGACCCCCTTCACCCATTCATTCACCCCTGCACCTTCTCACTTCTGGTAACCAGCAATCCATTCTCTGTATCTATGCTCTCGAGTAGGGTTTTGTTTTGTTTTGTTTTTCTCTTGTGCTGATCTTCTTAGGTATTATCTGTGTGTAAATAAATCATTTATGTTTGGCAGTAAAGCAGATCACAGCTGGGAGTACTGTATGAATCATTTCGTCCAGACCCTCTTGTTTATAGAGGAGGAAACTAAAGTTTCTAGAAGGAAAGTTCCCAGAGGATAGAAACTCAGACCTCAGGATTGTGAGCTTAACTTTCTTTCCCTCCCATCATAGTGTCTTCTTTGTCATAAAAGCTGAATAAGTTTGACATCTAAAAAATCCAGTGAGGAATGATTTAAATTTAATTTCCCAAAGGAAAGTAGGATTTAGAATCTATTTAAACATATAAAAGGAAATTCTAGCAGAGTTAAAAGATACCAGTGGAACCTGGACTTTCTTGTGTTATCTTTGCTTACTGTTTTGAATCACTCTTTCTTGACAGTCAGGGTAGAAAATGGCACATTCACGTAGAAGTGACTTTGAAGCTATAAAATGTGTTAAGGAAAATCTTGTGCAGTGAGTCAGATATGCTCTCTGGTGAACCGCAGTGTAACGGTTGGACTGTGTATTTTCTGCACTGTATTTTACCTTTCTGTGACCTTGTCCAGTGACCATCTATCTTTCCAGGCAGAATTTTCTCTTGCCTACTAGTTTCCCCCTCTCTAGGGAGACACTGACCCAATATACTCATTACAGCATTAGGAATCAAATAATGACTTCTTGTCGGTGTATTTGTCTTAAAACCAAAAATAACAACAAATGCACTTCAAACATTAGGAGATGCGTTCAGGTTCATTTTTTTTTTTTTTTTTAGGGCTTGGTTTCTTTCTAATAATATTATGGAAATTCTGCCTGTTTTGCTTCGTTGGAAGCCTAGCGTCCATTAAGATTTTATAATACAGTGAAAGGCAGCTTCTGAAGGATTTTTTTTTTTCCTGGTAAGAAATCATGAAATACTTGGAATTTAAAGAGCGGATATATGCTTGCTTGTTGTTTGTAGGTGATGAGCAATAACAGAATCAGGGCTGAGGTGCTCAGTAAATAATGCTAACTCATCTTTCTCCATTTTATACAGGTTTAGAAGGAATTTAGAGATAAAGCCAGACATACACACACACACATATATATATATATATATAACATAACATCTCATATATATATATATACACACACCATGTATATAGTAGTCTTATATATATAATCTAGTATATAATATATAAAATATAATATATATAAAATCCATTATTGGTCTTATTACTGATAGGGATGAATTTAGGAAATTTGGGTCTTCTAGCCAAGTGAGGTTGGTACCAGTTTGCTCTCGCACTGGGGAGGCTCAGCACACTGAGTTAGAGACCCCGTTATGGTCGCTGATGGCTCTGAGCAGTTCCGGATCTCCCCACAAGAGGGCGTGCCTCTCACAGCACAGACCGGAAGCGCGCGCTTCCTGCGGGCAGGCGCGCCGCCTAACAAAGGTAGAGGGAAAAAGAGCGGAGACACGCGTGACCAGTACCTGCTCTGAACTTTCCTAATCGGAAAATTCACATTTCTTCCTCTGGGGGAGAACCGAGAGGAGAAAAGAAGTTAAGTTCATGAGTGTCCCTCAACAAGGAGTAGGAAGGAGGTAAGCCATCTTCCCGAACGTTCCTCACACAGCTTTGTTCTGATCCATCGGCTTCACCGCACGTCGATGTGGTTGATATTCTCCGTTTTCAATTAACAGTTAAGTTTCCATTTTCAACTGTAGTCGTGTTCAATTAATAATATTTGTTTTCAAAAGATTACTTTTTTTTTTTTTTTTTTTTGGTCTCTCCTTTGCTTCTGAACCTGACAGGGAACAGGGGAAAAAAATCTTACTGGAAACAGCTCATACCGTGGGGCCAGAAAACTGGAGAAAGACACAGAGTGGAATGTAGGGATTAAAAATGACGAGGATGTACATGAGAGGGGACTTAAGGCCTTAGGTGGTAGCTTGCAAGTTATCACCTAGGGTTTTGACTTATGCTGTGCACTTCCAAATTTTTTTTTAATTGAAGTGTAGTCACTTTCACAATGTTGTGTCAATTTCTGGTGTACAGCAGAATGTTTCAGTCATACATATATATACATATATTCCTTTTCGTATTTTTTATTATAGGTTATTACAAGATATTGAATATAGTTCCATGTACTGTACAGTAGAAACTTATCGATTTTATTTATAGTAGTTAGTATCTGAGAATCTTGAGCTCTCAGTTTATTCCCTTCCCACCCCCTCCTCCCCTGGTGTGGTTGGTTTTTAACTAGTGGAGCCTGGTCAGGTAGCGTCATGCCTTAGGCTTAATAAGCATGGGCCGCTGCATGCAGACCTTGAGGCTTTATTTTATGGTCTTTGCCCAAATGTATGTGACTGTCTTTGTGCTGCCAAGGAAGCAGGATTTGTCTTTAAAAAACACTTGTCATTTAGGAGGCCAGAAGATGTGCGCTGCTGGTGTGCACTGAGCTGCATGGGCACAGTAAGAGGCCGGTGTTGCAGGCAAGTGGCAGACAGGCATGAAAACACCAAACATAAGTGTTTCAGTCCACAAAATCAATAGTGCTGCAGAGAAAGGAAAAAATCGGAAGGTAGCCAAGAACTACATGTGTTGTCAGGCATCAGTGGGAGGTGCGAGCTGGAAACTCTTTGTAGACAGGCAACGCTAAAGAGAGGCTTCACTTCCTTTTCTAAAATTAGATTTAGATGATTGAACTGGTGATTGAAAACTGCAGTGCCGGTTTCTAGATCTAAGGATTGTGAGGTGTTCAGGGAGAAGCCAGAGAGTTTGGTAAACACTCATCAGACTTATTATCAGGAAAGGAAGGGTGAAAGGATAAAATTGAAGGGAGGAAGACAGGCTGATTCAGCCGGAAGAAAAGAGAGAGATCAGAACAGATGACAACTTAGAGAAACAACTGGGGAGCGATGGAGGGGAGTGAGACGGTGGATGGAGGCAAAGGAGCGGCCACAGCACCTCAAATGTTCACACAGTGGGTGTTGGAACATGAGGCTCTCTTAGGTCTTCCTGTGTCATACCCAATAACTGACCATCACCAAGTGTTAAGAGAGAAAATTTCGGAGAGCCAGCTGGAACAATTCACCTAAAAGGATAGAGGAAACTCTTGCAGGATGGCCTTTTAAAAAGAAACCTTGAAATGATTAGAATGTGGTTGCCAGGGGCCTGGGGCCTGGGGTGAAAAGCTCCAATTATGCAAGATGAAGTTCTGGGGCTCCACAGCGGTGGGACTGTGGTGGGTAGTACTGTATCATATACTTGGAATTTGTTAAGAGAGTAGATTTTGAGTGTTCTCACTGGGAAGAAAAAAGAAAAAAAGAAAATATTAAGATGTTGTGGTGGTTATTTCCCAATGTATATATATATATCAAAGCATTAATTGTACACCTTAAATATATACATTATTTGTTAACTATACCTCAGTAATACTGGAGAGAAAGGCCACGTCTGTCCTTGCAAGTATAGGTCAGGCTGTCTATCAGAAAGCTTTGTGTGAGTATTCCCTCTCACCCTGGACTTCGTAACAGCAGATTTCTTTTCCTAACACCTTTTCAGTTTGACTTCAGAGTTGGAATTCTGAAGACTTACCCACCAAAGAATATCAGAACACAAATGGGAAATTAAACATCTTTACAATGTGGAAAGAAGAAAGCTGAAGCTTGAGAGAGCATAGTAGGACTCCTGAGATTGTGTTGGCCCTATTAAGTTAGTACAAAAAATTGGGACCTGTTTGAGAGGGGAAGACTATGTCAGTGTAAAAAGATCGGAGAGTTGTTAGGTGATTGGTGTGCAAGGTGACACGTTCACTGTAAGGCATCATACAGGATTCACCCGTGTCTGTAGGGAACAAAGCCGAGAGAGATGTGGAATTAGGTTGCTCAGGGAAGAGGCAAGAACAAGAGAGGCAGGCATATTAGAGGGGATCCAGGTGAGATGATGTTAGTCTGAGTCCAAGCTTGGTTTAGCTGTTCAAACAATCCTTCTGTTAGTCTCAGTACTTCTTGACCTAATCTCATTATGGGCGATGAAAATGAGAGGGTTGTGTTAGAAAATAAAATATCTGGGCCAGAAAACAAAGAGAAATATAATGGAAGGAAGGCTGTTGAACACAGCAAGCAACGCTGCCCTACCTGAGTCAGAGAAGGCAAGGGGCCAACCTCAAAGCAAAGGAAATCGTTTAAAGCTTAGCTGAGTCATCTGGAAAAAAGTAGAAACCATCAGAGAGAAAGACTGTATTAGAGGCATAGTCCAGATTGTAGGAAAATATATTAGCAAAAAAAAAAAAAAAAAAAAAAAAAGCTGCTTAACTCTTGAAACAAGGAGAAGCTGTCGAAGTAAGTGTCGCCCAAGGGCCACGGCAGAGGGCTTTGTTTTCACTCAGCCCCCAGGGTCACAGGCTTTAGAAGGACCGTCTGCATCTTCTGCTCTGGCATCTGAAGAGGCAATTCTCTGGTTGGTATAAGAGGCAGGTTTCTTATGTCTTAGCTGTGTTCCTGGAAGCATTAGTGATAATAGTCACCATGGCCTGGGGGTGGGGCTCACATTCCACTACGCCTGAAGGTGCTGGAAACATGGAGCTCAAATAAAAACGAAGATTAAGAAGTTTGGGTTATGCAGGAAGGGAAAGGAAGGGGCTACAAATGAGACTTGGTGATTGGGTTTGCCACCCATGTGTATTTTTTTTCTTCAAGAGAGAGGTAATTAGATTTGTTTGTTTGTTTATTTTTAATGGAGGTACTGGGGATTGAACCCGGGACCTCAGGACCTCATGCATGCTAAGCAAGTGCTCTACCACTTGAGCTATACCCTCCCCACCAGGTGTATTTCTAAACTTTGTAGGAGAACAAGAATTTCATTCTCTGAGGGAAGAGTGTAGGCATCAATCAATTTCCCCCTCCAGTTATGGTGAATGTAAAGGGCCATCCAACCTGTTGATGCAAAATGACTCTTGGTTGGGTTGCCCAGTGTGTATGCATATACATGTATCTCTCCTCTGTGCATCTGGCGTGGATGGATGGCATCCTGGTGGAGCTGAGAATCTGTGCATCCTCCCTCGGGTATCACTGGGTGTTGCTCTGGTCTTTGGTAAAAGTACTGGGTTCTAGGAATGTCATTTTTCCTTGGATCAACTGCTCTGATGGCTGGGGAGTGGCTTGATTTCTAAATTTTGTGAGTGTGGAGCCACTGTCTTGATAGTCTTATGTGGTCTTATCAACTCTCCAGACTCTCTCACAGTGAGACGCCTCAGTGATTTTAATGTGGAACTAAACTTCAGTTTGGAGATGCTTCTTGTGGGCGACAGCTCAGGCTGGCGCATATGAAGGAAATCCGATTTCACTCAAGCATCAAGAGTGTCTCTGGTTGAGACGGAGAAGAGGAGGAAATCGGGGCACTGTAACTTATATTTGGACTTCCAGTTTGTCTTCACTTTGGGATTTCAACATCAACTCTACAGAGCAAGAGAATTTGACCTTGAGCTTTAAATATTTTGGACAATTTCTATTTCCTGAGAATTTGGTAGCAGAGGTTATATTCAAATTTGGGGTGTCTTTGTGTTGGTAATTTTGTAATGAAACCTTTGAGCTGACCTGGGCAATATGGCTGGTCATCATTTGGAATTGGGATGAAAACGGCGTGGATTTTCAGCATAATACTGAATGGCACTGTATTTAATATGCATTTGTGTGTGTGAGTGTGTGTGTGAAATTTCGTACCCTTTCAGAGCCAAAATTTACCCACAGCGTCACAAGAAAGTTAAAAAAATGCAGTTATTGGCTTGGGGACAGTGTCTCCATGCATTTGGGAGCATAACAGCGTTGATGCTTCAGGATCCAGGAAATGACGGCTTTGGGGGTCTTTCTGGGTGGAGGGACTTCCTTGCCCTTGGCATCATGTACCCAGGGGGAGGGAGATCCAGTAGAATGACAATGTGAATCTCTCTCCCTTCTCAGACGGGGGAATGACTCATCTGACCAGTGGATTTGGAGACAGAATTGAGCATATTCAGCTCAGGCCCTTCCTCCTTCCTTTTCTTAGAGGTTTGTAGCCTGCAGAGAGCACACGTTCTGTTCTGCACCTCTGTGGACTGAGATTTGCTGAGACAGCTTCCCACAGAGGGGCCTCTGATTGTGCAGCCCCTGACTGGTTGGAGGTGCCCACGGTGAATTAGGCAGACGGCATCAGAGAGGCCAGTCAGCTGAACACCGAAGCCATCCGTGTCAGCGCTGCTTCTGTCAGTAATCAGATGGGCGCGCGTTCTCCGTCTGCCTGGCTCTGCTGACTGTCAGTCAGTGTCAGACGTGGGAGGAATGAAGACATCAGCTGTCGGGTTCCCTCAGACCTCACCTTTGAAAATTCATGACATGTCCTGCTGGTATAGATTATTTTGTTAATATTTTAAAGTAAAAATATTATTCAGTTCTATTATTATTATTCAGTGATAATTTCTAAAACTTCTAAGGTTGATTAGGCAGAAGATACTTTAGAAAGGATAAAACAATGTTGGATCTTAAATGGAAAAGACACAGAAACGTAAAATCAGGATTTCGAATGGCAAGTAGTCTTTGTAGTTGTCCATCCCAGTGCAGTCATTTAATTTTTTTTTTTTTTAACGGGTTTAAGAAACTAAGACCAAGAGAGGAAAAGATACTGGCTTGGCTCATGTAGCTGGCATGTGGAAGAACCATTTCCTTTTTTCTTCTATAACCTTGACATGAGCCGAGTTTATACTCATAGTTGAATTATAACAAAAATAAACAATGACCAAAGGCCTATAAATCTAGGAACTGCTTTTAAAACAAATCACCTAATTTAGCTCACTTTTCCAATCAAGTACACTGTTGTTTATGACATCCCCTTTACCCATTTGAGAGCAATCATTTTTCTCTGCCTTCTTTATTTCACTTGATAAATAGTGATGTCTCTCTGTGTTTCTGTTGGAGCTTGAAATTTAGATAGTTTTCTCTACCAGTATTACCAAGCATTGGGCGTCATGGTGGCTTTAGGGCTTAACTAATGGTGAAGAGCAGCAGGGGGACAGGTTACACTGTTAAGAAGAGTGACCATTAACGGACGCCTATGATCAGGCTGGAAAGACCGAGAATGATCTAGTCCCAACGGCAGCCTTGCAGCTTTCCCATCCTGGGGTCACCAGCATTTTCTTCAACACCTGCAGGAATTTACTGTCCTTACCTGCTGGTTCTCCCTCATTTCACCCTGTGTTTTGTTGCAGGAGGTGTGGTCTGTTTTTCTCCCTTTGTGTGCATATGATGCTACTCCCTGATGTTAGAACTTTAGAGTTGAGGAAGATTTGGGTTAGAATGAAAGATGAATGTATGGCGACCCGGGGGAGGCGTTCGGCCAGAGCTGCATACCCACTAATGGGGGACACCAGACTAGGACCCCCCAACTCTTAATTTTAGAGGAAAGAAAGAAAAGTCTTTTTTTTTTTTTTTTCCCTTTTGCATATAAGCCTAGTATGAACCCATGTAGCAACTTGCAGCAATGGAAGTATAAAACTGAAAATGCAAAGTTCATATAATTACACAATTCAGAGGTAACACAATTCAGAGGTATACTTTGGTGTATATCTCTCCAGAGATATCTCTCTGCCTGTTTACATCTGTCATCCTAAAATTTGTTCAAGTTGAATATCAATTTAATAATTCGTTTCGCAGATACATCTTCTTAAATTTAGACATCCACCTGTTGCTTAACATATTCGCCCGATCAGTGTTTTCCTTTGTGTTATCTGGGTTTTTTCACCCCTAGCAATTAAAATGCCACTGAATATTTGCTGCAATACTTTTACTGTATAGTTGCATTATGCTTATAAGCTGTATTTCTCTGGGATGTGTTTGAGTGAAGGCTGTGGGGTAGAGTTTCAGCTTCGTATTTTCTAAGACAGTAACTACTTTCCCGGTGGTACTTCCTGAATTGCCTGTCTTCTTCTCCCCATCCTGACGCATTGATGCCAGGTATTCAGAGGTTTATACTTGCAGATAAACTTTAGAGTTATTGTGTCAATTTCATATTTTCCACCCCCTTGGGATTGCATTGAATTTATGGATTTCATTTAGGGAAGAAACTGACATCTTTACAAGGTAGAGTCTCCCTATTCCAGAAGAAGATGGTATCTGTGCATTTGTGTGCGTCTTCGTTATCTCCCTCAGGACTTTTATAGTTTTCTTCATTATAGTTTCTGCACATTCTTATTGCTTATTCCCTTTTTTGGTTGTTGTTACTGTTAGATTTATACAATTCATTTATCTTTACACTGAACAGTGTTAGAGCTTCTGTATTTTTTTGTTTGGGATTTTCAAACTGTACAATGATGCAGATTAAAATAATCATTTTTTCCAATTTTGCCAGTATTTATACTTCTATTTTATTCTCATTTTCAAATTGCATTGTGCAGCACTTACATTACAGTGTGAAAGACAGCACTGTTTACAAGTCTCTTTGCCTTCTTTCTGATTTTCATAGAAGTGATATGATTGTTTTATCATTAAACGTGATGACTGTGTCAAATATGTGTTCAATTAAGTGTATGGCTTATGAACCTTGTAATATGTAAGTTCTGCTTTCATTAGAAACATATATATATATCAGGTGTATGTGTATGTGTGTATATACTTATGTATGTATACATTGTATATGTATATATGTATATAGGTATATGTGTTTGTGTATATATACACACATATATGTGTGTGTATATGTATATATATCCATATATATATACTTTTGAAACAAATTCAGATGCCATGAAATCATTCTTTTTGTTCTGTGATTATAATAAACACATAGTGGCATTTTATAGTCACAACTGTAACATAGAAGTGTGGCAGTTGCGGCAAGATGATCTTTGATACTGTACCAAGTCTGTCTCCCAGTGTCATGTTTTGCTGCTAAAATTCTGACTGAAAAGATTTCTTTTTTAATTAATGAATGTGCCTTTTATCAGTGACTTATTCATTAATTTAAATTAATAGGGTGAATTATTCAAGTAGATTTGACACCTTAGTATAAATCAGAAAGCCGCATCTTGAATATGTTGTGGCAAAGGTGAGCTCTGTGTGGGCAGGTGAAGGGGACAGTTACAATACAGGAAACTCTCTTACCTGTTTCTGGGAACCTGGAAATGAAGGAGACTGTCAGAGGTTGAGATAAGTTTGCTAAAATTAGACTTGGGAGTAGGAAAGGTGTGCTTTTCAGTAAGTGTATTTACATTTTTACCTGGGTTCCTGTTTAAATATCTCTTCCTCTAAAAGAATGAGTGAAGAATTCATCCTTGAGGCTGGAGATTTATGTGTCAAATGTAAGTGGGTGACCTTAAAATATTCAGTGTTCCGTGGAAGAAGACATTCCCAAGGAACGGCAGAACTCGCCTTTTTTTACGCCTGGTGACTGTGGACAAGGCTGTGCAGTCATGCAGGGGGGAAGGATGTGGAAGCCATGTGGAAGGAGTAAGAACCAGGTGGTTCAGTTAAGAAAAGCTTCAACAGCATGAAAAATATCCCAGAACAGGGGAAAAGGCTAAAAAGGGCCAGGAAACACTGATGTAGATTGAAGAACAGTGGAACTCCATGACTCAAGACCCCACTGCTGAGGTGAAGACAGAGTGGTGGTGGTGGTGAGAAGAAGCACTTGCCAGAGAGGAGAACTCGGAAGACCTCTGCTGCTCTGGTGAGGGGAGTGACTTTGACCCCAAAAGTCCAATTGAGGTTTGCTCCCTAAATTGGATTTTGTATTCCTGAGACCAAGGAGGAGTGAGCACACCTTGCGTTGGGACAAGAGCTGCACTCATTCTTCAGGAAGCCCTCTGTGAGGGGAGCTGGGCCCTCCCTCCTCCCCACCTGTGACCGACTTGATGACAGCTGGTGGGATCACCTCCTGCCTTAGTAGAGCATAGTCTTCCAGTAAACCATCAGGCAGAGAAAGAAGGGAGAACCTCATGACGAGATGCAGAGATCGGGAAATGCCAGGGCCCAGAGGCAATCTCACTTGCCTTTAGGCTGGTAGACGTAGTAAAAGGCATAGCTGAGGTGGATTGGAGCAAGTCCAAGAGGGGGCTCTCCCCTAGAGGACCAGGTGACTCGCAGCTTCTGAAACTTTGTATATCTGACCTCAGCACTAAGCCTAATAGATACACAAGATGTGAAACCTCTTCCCTGTTCCTCTAATTTTTAAATCTTTGTATTTTTCCTTAATAATCTATTTCTAACACCTTTTATTCTTTTTATTTGATTTACAATGGACATTTCTAAATTTGTTAGTTATTGCTTAAATGCTGAGCTCTAAATCGATGAGTGAGTTTAAAAATCTTTTTGTAAACAGAGACAGTTATTTTAAAAAGTAAGTAATGTTTTAAAAATGAAAAAAAAAAACCCAAAAGATAATATCTATGCCTAAATGTTCTATTTCCTTAGCTTTAATTTTTCTAAAAATGATGTGTCAACTTTTAGGATGAATTAGTCTGCAGGTGAGCTGAGATTCAGCAAAAGAAAAAAGAATGACTCAAAGTTGAGGTCTTTTCTTCTTTGAAAAAAGATGATGATTCAAGAAGGTTAAAAAAAATAAGTTTGAGTTCATCTTATATCAAAGATGAGTACAAACAGCATTTTCTGCATGCTTTCCAATAGCAAGTATATTTAAAAAAAAAACTGCTGCAAGCTTTACCTTATTTTATTTTAGTAGGCAATATTTTCTCTTTTTTGGGGGGAAGGGGTAATTATGGTTTTATGTATTTTATTTATTTTTTTAAGGGAGGCACTGGGGGTTGAACCCAGGAGCTCGTACTATGCTAAGCATCCACTTTATGACTGAGCTGTACCCTCCCCTCCTACTAGGCAATATTTTAAGTTTAGGAAGTTTGTTTCATCTTTTCTTTAGCCCCTCTGTCTTGATTCCTTCCCACTGCAGGTGTGTGGAATAGCATAAAGTTTGTCAGAAGAAATAATTAAGGTTAAAAAAATATAGATCATTGGGGGAAAGAGGAAGAGTATAAATAAAGTGAGGAAGCCATGGGCCTGAGGATGAAAAACACAACACACACTTGGTTTGGGGTCTAGCAGAAGAGAAGTGGCCCATGGAGACAGAAGGAGGGAGTGGAGAGACGTGAGGAGAACTGGGGAGGAGTGATGGCACAGGAGCCCAGGAAGGGACAGTTCCAAGAATGATAGTGTGGTCATTCAGCGTTGCCAACCCCTGCAGAAAGTTCTGGAAAGATGCGTACAGCAAGCACCGGTGGAACTTGGCGGTGTGGCTGGAAGTGAAAAGCGGGTGGCCGTCGGGGTGAGAGCGGAAGGAGGAGAGGAATTGGAGGGGGCGTCAGGTTCCAGGAAGAGCTTTGCTTCGCAGCATGTTTTATTCTGAGGCCCAGAAGCAGAAGAAAGGGAAATGCTGCCTGCTGGTAAAAGCCCAGAAGAGCGATTGCCGTCACATGGGTTCTGGGGACGGCCGCGCTAGGGGACTGAATAGGTTGTTGAGTCTGGGGCAAAAAGAGCAAGTCCCAGTTCTTCAGCGACAAGAAGGGAGTTGGAATCACGGCTGCGCGTGACGAGCCGCTCTTGGCTGGCCCTTCGGTAACGCGGGACCTGGACGCGAGGACTGCATCGCGGGAGGGCAGAATATTAGCACGCCAGTCCTCGCGCCGTGTGATGTTCTTGCCTCTGCAGTGTACTCTGACCTGAGGGCGGGAGTGGAGGGGAGCAGTGACCGGCTGGATCCAGTGATTGGGTTTTGTAAGGACAGATGTGGCAGAAACGCAAGGTGTACGGGGTTGTGCAGAGTGGGCTGGCTAGAGAAAAAGGTAAAGCCAGACCGAGTGAACAGCCCTGGAGGTTGGTGATCTGGAAAGTAGTAATTCCAACATCAACTAACATGTCTGTGGTCAGTTTGAGAGTGCGTGTCCTGTCATGATACAGATTCTGTGGTCAAAGAGTGGAATTTAAATTTTAACCCTGTGGTGTCGGTTGAGGCCTCACTGTCCGACGTGGGAGCCTCTGGTGGCTGAGTTGCTACTGACCACTTGAAATGTAATGAGTATGGATTAAAGATGTGCTAGTGTGTAACCCATACACCAGATCTTGAAGACAGAAAGTCTTTTGTTTGACAAAAAGAATGTAAAATGTTTCATTTGTAATAACTTATATTGGTTATATAGTAAAATGATGGTATTTTGGTTATATTGAGCTGTATTCATTTTTTCAGGGCTGCTGTAGCAGAGTACCACAAACTGAGTGCATAAAACAACAGGAATTCACTGCCTCACGTTTCTGGAGGCCAGAAATGTGAGATCAAGATGCCGGCCGACTTGGCTCCTTCAGAAGGCTCTGGGGAGGAGTCTCTCCCGTGTCTCCCTCTGAGCTTCAGGTGGTTTGCCGGCTGACTCTAGCATCCCTAGGCTTGTAGAAGTGTCATCCCCTGTCTGCCTTCATCTTCGTGTGGCATCCTTCGTGTGTCCCCTTATCTGTGTCCAAATTTCCTTTTCCAGTAAAAACACCAGTCATGTTGGGTTAGGGCCCAGTCTCCTTCCACATAACCTCATCCTAACTTAATATAACTTATATCTCCAACAGCCCTGTTTCCAAATAAGGTTACATTAAAAGCTACTGAGAATTAGGAGTTAAACATGTAAATTTGGGGGAAACACAATTCGACCCAAGATGGACCATATAAAATATATTAGTAAGATTGTCACCTATTTCTTTTCACTCTTTTATTGTGGCTACTAGAAACTTTAAAATTATATGTGTGGCCCCCGTTATGTTTCTGTGTTACAATTCTTCTTTATGATGCTGACTGACACTAACTGATGAAGGAGTCTAATCAAGGTCACATAGACTGTGGATAACAGGATCGGCATATGATTGCAGGTGTCCTGGCTCCAGTGCCTGCACTCTGGGCAGCTCTAAAAATAGTTCATCTTTATAGATAAACTAATGTATTTTGTCAGTCTTGTGAATTTTAAAAACATAATTTCATCATATTGCTTGGCATTGGGTAATCTCTACTAATCTTCTCTTTTCATTTCCATTTTTCTTTGGTCTCTGCTTCAGTTTTTTTTTTTTTTTGATAGCTTTTTACCTTTAGCACCCTCTACCAATCAATATTTTTCTGTGACTCAATGTCCATTTTATCTCGTGCTTTATATACTTACATACTTTTACAGCAGAGTGATATATTTTTGCTGTTTTAACTTGTCTTATGTTTTAGAACCTCTGGCTAATATTAGGAAACAAACCTATATTTGTGGAATTCTCTTAAGAAAAATAACCCACCATATGCTTTAAAATAACATTTATATTTGTTGTTATATTAAGACACTCTTTGAAAGGTCATGGCAAAAACAACGGAATGGACTGTGACAAAAATTCAAAATACACAGTTGATTAAGGGATAACACAAAGCCTTTTCACTCAAAAGTGAGAAAGACATTGACATACAGATTTGATGGTCAATGATAGACTTAAACGATTTAAGTTTAATTACATGTCAGATTTCATTCTCACAAAGCTGTGCCTTTGTATGTTGAAAGATGACTGAATGGAAGGATTTGAGAAGTTTGCATTGTGTCTCTGGCTTTTCACTTGCTCCATGACCTTGCGTTTAGACAGACAGACGGAATTGAGGCATCTCAAGTGAGTCGGAGGCTCGAGAATGTTCTTTCAACCGGCGCTTTGGGGCTCAAGCCCTTTCTTCTGGTATTAGTGCAATACCCCATCTCCCTGCCTTCTCTAGAGCTTCGTCTTTGATCTCGGTATTTTTATCTTGATTTTGAAACCTGTATTTTACCCTTACGTCCCCAGATTTTGCCCATTGATTTTGACCTCTGTGTTTGTCACTTGGGCATAGTAGTTTGGCCTTGACTTTCATTGTGCTTCTTCTGATGAGTATTTTATATACTGACTCCATGAGGCTGATCTTCTTAACTGTGGTTAAAATTCCGATTCATCCCACCAGTGTTGCTCAGTACGAAGACCCCGGCACTGCCCTTCTTCCCGACGGCTGGACCATTTAAGCTCTCTGTAATAGCTATTTCATGAGAACTTATGGCAAAAAATGATTTTAGAAATCTGTGTAAGATAGTGTGACACTTTTTTGAAAAAGGGTTTCTATATTCTACAATTATGTTTACTTACTGCTGAAGCTTTCACATGAAAAATATAATCAATCATCCAAATTTGATTTTCTGTGACTGTGGAGCACCAACATTGTCACGTGAGCCAGCAGTTTTCCAGTTTCTTCAGGTTTGCTAAAATTTGCCAAAATTCACCCAGAGAGCTTGTTATAATATTTACTTCTCAGCCATATCCCAGAGACTACGACTCAGTCAATTTGTGTGGGACCCACACACGTGCACTTCCAGCAGGAGCCCTGGTGGTGTTGATGGTGCCCTTCTGAGGACTGCACTTCGGATGGCACTGACCTAGATCGAACCTCTAGGTGATCAAATGGCCCAAATTACTCGGTAACATATGAACAGTAGGTAATATGTCACCCCGTTCATCTAAGGACAAATAAAAATAGGGTTTGACTATTGGTAATTTTTGACTTTCAGATGTTATATTTTGCACACGTGTAATGAAAGAAAGGTGGCTGAGCTCAGCAGTGGTGCTGGTGAAAGCTGTGTCCCAGAAACCCTAAATTAGGGAAAAAGATGGCTCGGGTTATTTGAAGCAAAGTACATTAAAAATGATTTTTCCCTAAAATATGCAGCTGGTTTTCCTCACCAAATATGCACTTCAACACTGATTTAAACCTACTTGAAAAATTCCTGGTATGGAAAAGGAATCCTCCTTATGGCTGGATGAAAACAATTTTTTTTTTTTTAACATTTAGGGAAATGTGCTTTAACATTTGTTGTTAAGTGTAACATTTACATCGAGAGCAGCTCTGTATTTCTTTACATCAAGATAAATCCTGTATTTCAGTTAGTGCTGTAATTTCTACCATCAGAAGATCAAGTACTATAATGACATTCAGGTATAGTTATCTAAAATCATTATTCTAAGTGATGGAAATGTACATTATGTTTTTAATGACATAAGCAGATAAAGAACTCAAAATTCTTGATCTAACACTTCACAGATGCCTTCATGTGTTTGTTTTTCTGAATCAGTAAAGCAGTTCTTGAGTACATACTGTTAGCCCAGCAATTGGAGACATAAAAGACACAGAAGTCGTCGATGCTCCCTTTGGTCCACGGTGTACTATACGGAGACTCCCAGATTTACTCTGCAAGGCGATGTGCTTTAGGTATTTGAAAAAAGGACAGACATGCTATTTGAAACCAGACTAAAAAAATGTGTAAAATTCATGAAAATATGTGTCCATGTCTGTGAGTGAGAGTGGGTAGGTGGATGTGAAAATCGAGAGGAATTGGGGGGTCATTTGCAATTCAAACTAGGGATCACATCATACATTCTGAAAATGCTGTTTCTTTTAAACTTTCGTAACTTACCCATAAAATTATTACTGTCTGTTCAAATGAAGAGGATGTTAAAACAAGGTGATGAAAGAAAATATTTATGGGAGAAATGGTATGTAAGGAGCCTGGGGTGATGAGTGTGTGTGTGTGTGTGTCGCTCAAATTTACCTATGACGTTCCTTCCTCTGCTCTGCAGGTGCTTATCGTGTGCCTCTGCAGGGTATATATTTGGCAAATATATCAAGAATAAATATGCTAGAAACCTCCGTCTAAATCGTCCAGGAAAGATGCTGGTTGCATCATGGAGAAAGTGCGCCCCTGTAGGTTAACCCCATCATTGACAGCAGAGTGTAACATTCTGTGTTTGACACTTTTACTAAAATTGATGTTTCATGTCATTATTGAAAGCAAAAGGTAATCTTTGAGTATGTTATTGCATTGAACCTTTTAGGTTTGCAGTGTATATATAGTGGCCATGGGAATTGGCCTCAGGATCTCCAGTTTCGAGGAGCTGACCTGGCCAAGGGCCCGGGGGCTGAGCTGTGACATCCTGCCGAGGCCACACCTCCAGGGCTGCGCCCTGTCAGCCATGAGTGAGTGCGGCAGGGAAAACGTCAGGCCGGCTCCTGGAGAAGTGGGAGGGATTCTGTGACTCTGACTTTGACTCTGGGCTGCCCTGACTGCCTTGCTGAGTCTTCTTTGGGCTGCAGCAGACTGGGACAGTGCCTCCACCCCAAACCTTCCCTTCCCTCCTTCACTCCTAGTGAGACTTGCGTCATAGTCTGAAAGCTTTCCCAGTGTTTCCTGGCTCCCTCCCAATTTTCTCTCACTGGTACACTTCTGGTAAGATCCTTGCAAGTAGTCTCATCTTGGCATCCGCTTCTTAGAGGACCCTTCCTCATTGTACTGGTCAGGATTCTCCAGTGAAACAGGACTGGTAGGATGGAGATCTCTCTGTATATCTACATACGTGTAGCTATAGATAATGAGGAATTGGTTCGTGTGATTGTGGAGCCTGGGAAACCCCATGATCTGCTGTCTGCAAGCTGGAGAACCAGGAGGGCTAGTGATATGGTTAGTTACAGTCCAAGTTCAAAGGCCTGAAAGCAAAGGAGCTGGTGGTGGAACTTCCAGTCTGAGGGCAGAAGACGACTGTGGTCCCAACCCAGGCAGTTGTGCGGAGGGAGCAGTCTTCCTTCCTGCCTTACTGTGTGCAGGTGCTCGGTAGATGGGATGATGCCCACCCCCCCGAAGAAGACCCCATTCTTCACTCAGTGTACTGATTCACCTGCCCATCTTTTCTGGAAACACCCTGATGGACACATCTACAGATAATGTTTAGCCAGATATCTGGGCACCCCTTGACCCAGGCAAGCTGCACATGAAACTAACCATCCCATGACACAGTATGTCATGGACTATACAACCTTGCACCAAAGAGGCACACACTCCAGCAAATCTGAGACCAGTAATGATGGCCTTTCATCTCGTTCTCTGAATACAGTGATGATCATGAATTTGAATGACTCTGAACCACTGTTGGAACCCATCTGGCTCAAGTTGCCTTCTCTGTGAAACTTCCCTTAACTTTTGATTCACTCCATGGTGATCCTCTTCCCTTTGAACTTCTTGATGAGATTATGTCCTAGGATGGAAGATTACCGTCATGTGCACGGTGCTATCTGGATTTGAGGGTCCTTCCCTTTAGCCTTTTCATTCATTTATCCAACATTTATTGCAAATTGATTTTATGTCAGGTATGATCCTAGACACTGGAACACAAGTGCTATGAGCTGAGTGTGAAGATTTATTTCAAGAAAGGCACAATTTTTCTCCCCATAGAAAGCAAAATAATACTGTCTTCAACTGCAGTAAGGTAGTTTTTGTTTTTGTTTTTTAGTGGAGAAGCAAATTAAATACCATAAAAAAACTAAAATATGAAAATGCCATTGTTATATGTTAAACAATGAGAAAGTCAACAATTTCTTCATATATATAATTGGTTTTGCTGGAGATAGAGCGTGGTTCAGAAGGCCTCTTAAGGTTCAAGTCATTTTTATTATTTTATTTTATAAATATAATAGGTTTATTATGAAAAAGTAGAAAATACAGACAAAGTAACAGAAAAAACAACTAAATTCTCTATAACAATAGCATCCAGAAATAATCACTGTTGGCTTTGTGCTGTGTCTCCTTCCAGGTGTCTTACCATAAAACACGCACACACACACTCAGATGCATCACCAGCACTCATTTTCCCGTGCAGTTATTGAACATCTATTCATTCATTCATCCAGGCGTCCACCATCCTGGGACTTGGTTTCAGTATGATGTAGTGTCTCTGGAGCAAGGTCACTGGGGTGACATCCCCCTCCCCGTCTTGCACTGCTGTTTGTCAGTAGGCATGCCACCTCACACAACTGAGATCGGTTTCACGCCTTTAGAACGGGGCAATGAGTGTAACTGCCACACAGGTCCTAGTGAATATACAACAGGCTTGCATTCAGTACAGTGTGACATTTACGGGGAGTGCCGAGCCGCTGTTGGGGTTACCACACCACCAGCTGCCTCTTCTGATTCTGCTTAGAGATCACTAACTGGCGTGAACTGACGACTCCTCAGTGCTGTTCAGTCTGCATTACGCTGCAGGCTGCCCAGTGACTGCAGTCGGAGCTTCTGTTCAGAATCCTGGCGAGTTTTTCTCTCCACAGCGTGTATCATGCAGAGCACTGTATGCTGATCAGCGGCCAGAGAGACCTTGTGCTTACCTGAGTTGGGGCATCTTGGACCATGACAGCAGAATCGTGTGTGTGTCCTCACCCCCACCCCAGTGCTGGCTCAGGTGAACTTTGGTGTATTCCACTTCGCTTTTTCTTTGAATCATCCCGAACATATCATCTAAATTGGGTGGAATTTTTCCAGATGGTTACAGATCACCAGAAACTTAGCTTTATTGCTTTTGATGACCACAGCCAGGTGCCTAGCTTACAAAAAAAAAAGACTTCTTATTTTGAAATAATTGTAGACTCTCAGGAAGTTGCAAAAATTTGCAAAAAAAAGAGGCTCTTCAACACTCTGCTTAGCTTCCTTCAAAGGTGACACCCCACACACTGTAGTGCAACAGCCCAACTAGAAGATGGACATTGGAACATTACTATTAGCTGGACTACAGACCACATTCAGTTTTCAGCAGTTCATACGTACTCATGTTTGGGTTTGGACGACCACCACCACAATCAAGATACAGAACGGATCCATCACCCCAAAGGAACTCCCTCTTCTGTCCCTTCCAGGTGCATTCATCTCCCCACCTGAGTTCCTGTCCCCAAACACTGGTCTGTTCTCCATCTTTAAAATTTTGTCCTTTTATGAGTGTTAAATGCAATCATGCAGTATGTAACCTTTGGGTGTGGACTTTATCCAGAAATCATACTCTTTCAAACATACGCATTTTTCTTGTCTATATACCATGATCATCTTTTCATTAAACTTGCTCTCTCATCTATTTTCATTTGTTCTTTTACATATGAAAACAGAACAATTTAAAACAAAACAGTACAAGTCAAGATACAAAAACTAGGAAGGAAAAAAAAAATGCCTGGAGAATATAAAATATAACGAAGGTATTTGGTTTCCAACTTCACTTAAGTGACACCAATAAAACAATTTTAATTTAATCTGAAAGTGGAGGCAGATAGTCATGCTTATCTCTGACTATTGCATATAAGACTCCAGGGAAAGCAAATAGAAAAAGAACTGTGAATGCCAGTGACACAGAATTCTCATAAGCTGTTTAACATAGAAGGCGGAAAGCCATTTGCTCTACATTGGAAAAAAGTTTTCTTAATTTTAATGAAATTATAAACTTTCATGATGAAATTGAAAAAAAAAAAGCTTTTATTTAAGTTGGTGCCTTCTATCCAGCAATTTTCAGCAAAGACTTCAAAGTCATTATTAATATCGAGTATATTTCTAACATTGCTGAATATTCAGTAAGTCATTGATATAAATTCAAGTAATTCAGGTGTCAGGCTGAGTTCTCAGACGTGATTTACATGGGCAAGAGTTTTATGAGAGTGCGTTATTAGTTTGCTGCCTGCCTTCATATATAAAGGTTATAAAAAGAATTTTATCCAACAGTTAGGATTTTTAGCATAGCACCAGGTAAACAGAAATAGCCAGAAGAATGCTTGTGGCTTTAAAATTTGTGCAGAAATGGTCAAAGAGTGATTTCAGCTTCTCAGATTATGGACATCCTTTTTTCTCATTAAATGGTACATGGAGTCTTCTCTCATTCTGAATGAAAGCATGTCTGATAGTTGTTTCAATGGTGGAATCCACATCGGTTCATCTGCACCACGCTTCCCTCCACCAATGTCTCCACCAACACCCTGTGTTGAACCATATGTGTACTTTGGGCATTTCAATTTATAAAACCATTCATATATTTTAAAAATATCCACTTGGAAAACTTGTCACTGTAGATATTATTGTAATTCAGATGGCGCAGGCAAGAGTCTCTGAGGATGATTAAATTTGGGTGTTTCACCGTCTGTCTGAGATTTGATTTTTTAACTTGAATGTTGAAGCACACAACTTTTATTAGTTCCCCCAGAATCAATCAGTCGGGTGTCAGACTTAAGAGAAACTGATTTATAAAATAAATGTATTATATTAATTATGGAATTCTAAACATGTGTTTTTAAATGTCACACTCTCCTGGTGACAGATGAGAAGTTGTCATCTTGGGACGAAGTTACAGAGAAGAAGGTTGCTTGTTGGACAGTGAATTAAAGTAAAGCAATTTGGATGTTTCTTAAGACACTTGGGAACTAGAAGGATAACTGGTAGCTTTCCTACACCAGGAATTCTGATTTAGGATGTCTTGCCTCTGGAATCTAGTAATAAGCATATCAAGGTTATTCTTGCCATCAAGCAGAGAAACACAGCTTTGTGTCCATCAGTCTGTTATAGTTTGCTGGTCAACTGTAAGGGCATTTCTACACAGTACTGTTCTTATTAGTCAAAGCATCCTTTTCTGCGACAGCATTGAAAACACTTTCTTTCCTTTCCCCTCCCCGTCTCTTTTTCACACTTTTAAAAATAGTGCTCATCAGTTTCTGAAGTTAAAGCATTAGAGACAATTTACAATTAATTAAATTACATCTTATATCAGATGCTACATTTTTAAGTCTCAAAGGTATAACTGACATAAAATAAACTGCATCTATTTTAAATGTGCAGTTTGATACATCTTGACAAGTGTACATGAAGGTGAAGTCATCATCAATGTCACAGGAGTGAATATATCCATCAAAAAATATCCAAACCGCAGAGTTTTCTTGTATCCCTTTGTAATTCATCCCTCCTCTACATCCTCCCCCTCCCCCTTTAACTTCAGGCAGCCATTTCTCTGCTTCAAATATTAATGGATCTCTCTCTGATGTGACTTACCACCTTGCTGAGATTTTACAGGCACCCTGAGATTTTGAGTTGGCTATTTCCCGGGGCAGATTCACTTTCTAAGCTGAGTGTTGTTGGATTCCTGGCCACACACGGTGAAAATTGATATCACCTTTTTGTGGGGAAACATGATACGTGTTTATATTGTTTAAAATGTCTGTGCACTTTGACCCAGAAATTCTGCTTTGAGGCACACATGCTCAAAGGTATTGTATGGAGATGTTCACTGAATTTTAAAAATGGAACATTCATAAATATCCTTAAATAAGGGATTAGGTAAAAGGTGAAACATCTGTGTAGTGGAATAATATTCAGCTACTAAAATTATTTTGTGGATTATTGTTGTAGAAAGATATTTATAGTATATCAGTCATGAAATTCAGTCACTGGGCACAGTGTATTTATGTAATATGAACTATGAAAAAATATATAAAAATACCAGGAAGAGTACATTTTAGATCAACAGTGCCTCTTGTTAGTTGAACTCAAGTATTTTAATACTTTTCTTCATTTGTTTATATTTTCTAATTTTTCTGCAGTGAAATAATGTTTTGGAAAAATATTATTGCAAGATATACTTCATGTCATAAACAACACAATGGCTGACTTCACATTTTCAGTTATTTCTTTTTCTTTATTTTTTTATAGTTTTTTTTTTTTTTAGTGTGCTTTTCCCTCAATATTAAGGCTTAAACCCAGTTAGGGCTTGGCCTGTTTTTGACCTTCTTTCTCCTTGTATGCACTCATACAGAGAGAATCAACTGCTTTCTTTATTATATGCTCAAAGCAGAACTTACAGGTCTATACCTGTATCTGTAACATAGTTTTTGTAATGATTTCCTTTCAGTTCTCTCTGTGGAACTGAAATTCAGTCCACAGCACCAGATACTTTTGTTGATTTTCCTTTGCTTCAGGATATTAGTAAGTACTGGGTCAGAGACTGGCTAAATGAATGATCTCCATGTGTCAGGTGCAAATGAGCATATGATTGACTAAGTGGCAATATTTACGCGTAGATTTAGATTATTTCAGATTGTGTGATGTTGACGTTTGCATTCGTTCTTTTTATTTTAAAATCATCATAACGTAAATTAACTTAAAAAAAGTTCTGAGCATTTAAAACCAGATGGTTTATACAGTAATTGTCATTTCCTAGGCCAATTCTTAGAAAACATACACTAGCACATTCTAAAGTTTATGAACAATTTTGACCCCTCAATTTGGAGCAGTCTGGAAATATATGAAGCAGTGCCTATGTTATAATTAGTGAATCTGTGTGTATACTGTCATTAATATATAGTTGAAAGGACTTTTTCAATTTAATATATCCATTTTATAACAAAAATGAATTGAACAGTTACATAATAAAAGGTACATATCCCTTAGGACATTTAAACTATTGATAAACATCAAAACCAGTAAGTATTTGGTATTAGGTAAATTTCATAATGTGTGCTTTCCTAAGAGGAATACAAAATATTTTTTTGTTTGTATGTTTATCACCAAGTGGAATATAAAATATTGATAACAATATCACTAATGATGATAAACATTGCAACAAGTTTGACTTCAGAAAAAAAACTTTTTAAAGTACCTGTCAGCTAAAGATAAAAATTAAAAAAACAATTGTAGAGTTAATTGCCTGATTCAGACGCCTGCTAGTTTGTCAGGAGAAAATATTGTCTAGCTTTCAGCTCCCAGTGGGATCTCTCTTTTCAGGAGAAAGAAATTATAAAGTCTGTTAACTGAACAGCACAGGAGCATTTTACTTCCTAGGGCCCCCAAATAAACACAAAGCACAACTGAAACTATCTCTGTACACCGAAAAACTTTGTAGAGATTGTGTCTAGTGAGAAATGTGTTCCACAGAGTTGGTCTCCATGTTGCATCCCACCCCTTTAAAATTCACCGTCTTTATTACGTCTCACTACTTTTACTAACCAGTTTGAAAGACAGTGTGGTCTTTTGTACTTTTTTCCAGAAATAACACTAGTAGAGGCAGTGCTGGGTAATTAGGACACTATAATCAACAGCTGGATTAAATGTCCTTTTCTCTGCTTTGGCTGTCTATGCTGTGTATGGATGTATGTGTCATTTCTCTGGAATGGCCTTGCTGGCATCAGGCATGGTACCACCCAGAATTAAATGGCAAGCATCAATTCACCAAAAAAATGCTGTTCAAGAGTAGAACCAAAGAATATGAAAATGAATATATGTATATATTTGCATTACGGGGACATTACCCTGTCCACCAGAAATGGACACGTTGTAACTGACTATACTTACATTAAAAAAAAAAAAAGACAACATAACCAGAACAAAAACAAAACTGGAATGCATCACAGGAATGGAAAGAATGATTACTGAGATATAGATTCGCTAGTAAGGATGGAGATACAGATTAGACCATGGCCCAATACTTGCTTGCCTGTCATAAAATGTACTAGAGTAGGAGAAATATATGTTGCGTAGGAGTGAGATTTTCTTCGAAGAAATTTATTATAAAGAGATACAGGTGAGGCCTTGGAAAAAGTATTTTAAAACAACAAAAATGTATAGCAGAGAAACTCCACATTATGAAACATGTCAGTTATTTGGTAAAGACCCCAGTGAAACCTCAGAACCTCTGTTAAAGTATCCTTGACTCTCTTACCCATGGCCGATCTATGCCTGGTCCAAAACTTTCCCTTCTTTGTACTCATTTTTGGATAATCTCAAAAATCACCTAGTCTTTGTCTTCTCTGCCATACCAATTCAGTTTGTTTACGCAACCAATATTTATTGAGTACCTGCAATATTCTAGGAATAGTGCTAGGTGCTGGTTATACGAAGCTAAACACGGAGGCGTGGGATACAGCTTAGCAAGAAGGAACTCAAAGTTGTATATAAACACATTATATATGTATATATATCAACATGCTACCTGTACTATATAAAATCTATATAACAATGAGTATAGACTATGATAATTTACTTGTAGTACCCTCTGTATAATACCCCTGTGCTCATTGCTGCAGATGCTGCAAAGTCACTGAACATTTTAAGCAAGGTCGTACCAGTATTAGATTTGCATTTTTGAAAGATCACACTGGCAGGAGAAATAAGGTAGGTTAAAGGGGTGAGGTTAGAAGTAGGGAGACAAGTTAATTGACTGCTATAATTGATTCGAGGTAATAAAGGCTTGTACTGGGAAAATAGCTGGGGTGAAGGGTTATCTCTTCCACGTGGAGGGAGGAGAAGAGGAAAGAGGTGAAAGGAATTCAGGATGACATTCCTGGTTGCTTGTGAAACTGGATACGTGCTGGTGCTGTTAACCTGAAAGAAAGAGGTTAGGTGAGTGGGTCTCAAGTGGGGATGATTCTGCCTCCCAGGGGACGTTTGACTATGTCTGGAGGTATTTTTGGTTGTCACAATTTGGAGTGGGTTGGGAATTCTATTGGCATCTGTTGGGGAGAGGCCAGCGATGCTGCTCAGTGTCCCACAGCGCACACAGCAGCACTCACAGCAAAGAATCATCCTACCCACACCATCCACGTGGAGAAACCGCTACATTCAGGAAATGGACGCAAGACGTAGTCACTTTGGTAGAGAAATAAGATGTTAAACTCAGGTTGGTACACACTGAATCTGAAATGCCCATTAAACAGTACCATTCTCCTTAAGTTATATGACTTGTTAAAAATCAGTTGGTATAGTGTTGGGATGAACTTCAAAGTTTCATTGCAGCCACGAGTTAAAGGGCACTGATTATGTATAAATGGTATAGAAAGATTCAGTTATGCATATATACAGAAATTAGTTCCTTTTCGACATAAACTAAGTATTTGTATATATATTATGTAGGAGGATACTTTGAATGGTACTATCTTTACAAAAAAGAGTAACAATATGGGCTATGGCTATTTTCCATGTTTTCAAATAAGTTATTTACCTTAATTTTACAAAAGAGGAATATACTATGTTTTCATGTCCTAAAAACAATTTAGGATATACATCATTGTCTTCAGGAACTTTCTCTGTTTATAAAATATTTTTAAAAATTTAAATGGTCAATATATATTTAAGTTGATGATGGGCTGGAGTAGAGAAAGCAAGTTGAAAGAGGTAGAAAAAGATCAGATCTGAAAGCAAAACTTGTTTCAGTTTCCACTGATCACATGGTTATACCGCCCCATATGTCTCTTAAATTCTTCCTGAAAGGTGGACATTCTACAGGATAGGAAATATTGATAAAATTCAGCTGAATCCCAAATAATAAGTAGAAATGTAACATTGATATGATGATCTCTATAGCATATTTCTTACTCTCAAATTGGTTGGTTTTATATTTTTTAGGATGATATTTTTGGGAAAAAGCTCGTATCTATTCTCTTCAAAGACCTGATGGTTTCCAAGTTTAATTAATAAGGCCAACTAATTCAGATAATTGATTCCAAGGTTGAAAATTTTGAGCCAATTATGCACCCAGATTGATCTTTCTGGTGTAATACTATTTGAATTGTAGTTCTTAGCTTATGTTTAATTATAGTATCTATGTTTAATTATTGTATCTGAATAATGTTTAATGGGCTCCCATGTTTAATTACTGTTTCTAACTAATGTAATTACTCTTAAGTAATCTCTGTCATTATCAGCTAAGCAGCATAAGGTCTGTGGGTCTGTCCTCAGCCTGATTCTCCAGAACTTGCTTCATGGTCCCTTCTATGTACTTTCTGCCAGCCCCAGGCATTCTCTTAGCCCTGTTAATGAGCAAAACTGCTTTCTGTTTTGGAGCCTTCAAACTTGTTTATCCTTCTTCCTTCTGCTCTCATCTTTAGATCTCAGCTCCTAACACTTTCTGGAAGACAAAATCTTCTCTGGCTTTCCAGAATACTTCCTTCATGGTCCCATTCCTTCTTAATGCTAGCATATCATTGTGCAGTTTTCCTTTATCCTAGGTCCTACAATTGTTTTCATTTGTAATCTTTGTTTATTTAATTTTATGCCACAAGCTCTGCATAGTAATTAACCACTGTATGCTCAGAAGTATTTGTTGAATAAATAAATAAATGAATATGTATGAATGAATGAATGAATGACTCAGTCAACCACAAAATTAAAAGCTAGGCTTTTAATTGTTAATGCTTTATACCTATGGGTTTCTAAAGCCATTTTATTAGCACAGTGATTGAAAATGCAAGTCCGTATAAAAATCAGAAGGTAAAAGAAGTGAAGTGTCAGGAGGAAGTCAATAAGGAGCTGGGAGAGGACTTTCAGGGCAGTCATGAAGTGGATAACCCATGCCACCGGCATTCAGATTCAACAAGTTTAAGACTCTGGATGCCAATGAATAATAAATTA
Organism: Camelus ferus; assembly: GCF_009834535.1. NCBI lineage: Eukaryota > Metazoa > Chordata > Mammalia > Artiodactyla > Camelidae > Camelus > Camelus ferus. The sequence continues at coordinate 40,001,956 of NC_045709.1, read as the reverse complement.
AGCTCATGGGTTTCAGTATGTTAGTTCTCAGTTGCTAGGAGCACTGCTGGTCTCAGAACATGAATGTTCGGCAGATGGTTGCTTCTGGTCACACAGCATAGCTCTGCTTAGACGTCACCAAGCCAAAGGCCCAAATGTGTCTGTGAATATTCAAGAATATTCATTCAGTTATGCTCTAAGATGTATCATTTATTTAAACACTGTTGAGTTACAATATGTATGAAAACAGACAAGTGTTAAGAGTAGTCTTGTTCAAGGAATCTTAATGGAAATTTATAATTAAGATGGAAAATAAACTTGGATCTAGCATTATCAGAGCTAGGTAGGGCTGTGTGGAGGCAGTCTCTCATGGGGCCTCCAGTGGTCCCCACCTCCTGCTAATCACACCCTCCACTTGAGTGTAGGCCAGATTTACTGTCTCAGTTCTAATAGAAAGAGGGGGGAGGGTATAGCTCAGTGGTAGAGCTCATACCTAGCATGCATGAGGTCCTGGGTTCAATCCCCAGTACCTCCATTAAAATAAATAAATAAACCTGATTACCTCCCCCAAAACAAAATTTAAAAGAATATATGGCTGGAGGGATGAATGTCACTTCTGAGATTTGGTTAAAAGACTGTGGCTTTGATCCTGTGTCTTCTCTTTCGCTGTCTCTCCTATCTCTCACTCTCAGAGAAGCCAGCTGCCGTGTTGTGAATGTGGAAATAGTGGAAGACGTCCCAATGAGAACAAAGGTTATTTATTCAAAGCTTACTACAGCAAGGGAATCAGTCACTGTCACTTGAGTTTGGCAGAGACTCAAAGGCAGTCAGAGGAGTTGGAGAGTTTTGTGGGGGAAGAAAAGGGAAGGCTTCAGGGATGCCCTTATTGGAGGCTGTTGGCATGGAGGAGCTGAGGACAGACTAACTAGAAGTGGGGCATCCTAGGGGGTTGGTTAGGAGAGCATACTTGCTTTCTCTGATTGGTCCCAAACTGGAAGTAGGGGGCAAAAATTAGGGAAGCTGACCATCTTGGCCATTTTGGACTGATTGCAACAGAGGTTGTGGTTTGACTTCCCGGACAGTTTGCCGCAGAGGTTACGATTTGGCTTCCTGGACTGATTGCTGCAGGTTGTGGGTCAGAATTCTATTTTTATATATATGGTCTGGGCATTGTCCATTAGTATAATTGGTCTCCTGTGAGGCAGCCCTGTTGAGAGACCCACATAAGTGAGCCTAGAAGCAGATTTTTCTGGGGACTGCCCATAGTTATATGGCTGAGCTTAGAAACAGATTTCACCAAGTGGAGCTTTGAGATGACTGCAACCCTGGAAGACCTCTTGATCACAGCCTTGTGGTAGAGCCTCAGCTGGGACCACTTATCAAAGCTGCTGTCTGACTCCTGACCAGCAGACACTGCTATATGCTTGTGGTTGTCAGCCATTAAATGTTAGGGTATTTTGTTATGCAGCAATAGTTAACTAATACAGTTGGTCCTTTGTCAACCAAATCACTACGAATTTTAGCTCAAGTACTTAGAGTTTTATCTGGAGGGCATAGGCTATTGCAATATTTCTCGGAAGGCATAATTTCTCTCTAAGAACTATAAAAACTAAATGAAAAAGAGTTGTCATTACTCCTTGTTGAACCTTGTTTTCTTCTTCTATTTTATTTAATGACAACATCATCTACCCAGCCCAGTAGCGCCCCCCCCCAATCTTGAGTCATCTTTGATTCTTTAACCAAATATTTCTTGAATCTCTACTGTTTACTAGGCACTGTTCTGTCACTCAGGATATAGCAAAATGGAGCTTATATTCCATTGAGAAAAAGAGAAACTAAACAAAAAATACAACTCATGTGGGGAGTAGGGGCAAATTCTGCATCATCATGTAGGATAAAGAACAGGCTTGGTGGAGACACACTGGACACCAAGCATCAGGTCAAAGTCAGCAAGAGAAGTGTGGGTCCCCTAGTCCTTGCAGTCAAACGGTGACCACTGCTGGATGTAAAATCGGTCTGTGTTCCATTGAAGGGACATCGGCCTCCCTTGCCCTTCCTTCTTTCTGTGAGAGCATGGGAAGAATTTCATTTGCTTTTGGTGGGACTCCTTGAGCACCAGATCATCTGGGCAGCAGTGTAAAGTTGTTGGCTAGGAGAGCCAGACACCCAGCATGTGGAAACCTTGGGAAGTTTTGGGCCTTCATTCGAGAAGAATCCAGCGTGCCTGTGAATTTCCACGGCTCCCGAGTTCAGGTGCAGCCCCTCTGGTCAGGATTAGGGGGCTCCTCAGCCCTTTGTAGTGGGTCTCCTGAATCACTTTCTGACAGTCCTGCTCATTGCAGTGCCTTGATGAACACGCCATTTATACAGTGCATCATGGACTATGTGCTGTGGCAAAAGGAAAAATAAAGCACCCTGTGTAGGGCTAGAGAGGGCAGAGTAGAGGATGGGTTGTAAAGAATGTACTTGAGGTCTTTCAAGAATGGCAAGGAGGCCAACGTAGCTGGGGCGGAATGAGAGAAGGCAAGAGCAGTCAGAGAGGAAGTGAGAAAAGTAAAGAGGGGTTAGATATACAGGGACTTGTGAACCTTGCTTTGACTTTGAAGTGGGAAGCAATCAGAGACTTGTCAGCAAGTTGACACCATCCAACGTTTTAGAATTTTCACCACGCTGTTGTTTTGAGTGTAGTCTAGACATGTCTGAAATTCAGGAAAGCGGTCTAGACTGGGGATATGCAATTGGGAGTCCCTGGCTCACACAGAGTATTTAAAGCCATAAAACTGGATGAGGTCACCTAAAAGTGAATTGAGACGGAGAAAAGACGAGGAAGGAAGCCTGGGCCCTGGGAATTCTAAAATTAGAAAGATGGCAGAGGAGGGGAAACAGCAAAGGAGCCTGAGGGAGAATGATCAGGGAGGCAGGAGGAAAACCAAGAAAGAGTGGTGCACTGGAAATCAAAGTAAAGAAAATGTATTCAAGGGAGGGAGACAGCAGCCATCAAGTGCTGCTGCTTGTCACCTCTGATGGGGACTGAAATTCACCAATGGATTTGGCAGCTGAATGGAGGTCGCCAATGAAGTGTACAGGATTTGTTTTGGTGGGATAATGGAGGCAGAGCCTGACAGAAGTGAGTTTTACAGAAAAATGGAAAAGAGAATTGGAGAGAAGGTAACATACAAATCCTGAGTAATTTTGATGCAAAGGTTGCAGAGAATTGGGGAATTGGGGCAGTAGATGACAGCAAAATTAGCAAAATCTCTCTCAGTCCCTGCAGATAATTGGATAACAAATCTTGTCTCTAATTCTACTTCTTTTAGCATTATTTTCCTCCATGTCTGTGTCATTATCCTGAGGGTTTTCACCTGGTTCTATGTTATTGCTCCCCTGACCTATGATCTGGCATCTCACTGTTACTACCCTACCTATCTCACCCCGTTATGACCGTATTGCCACCCCCCTATTTCCACAGCATCTTCCTGCTCCCTTACTCCTGCCAGGACTCTCTCTCCAAAACATACCATTTGTGATGTCATTACTCTAAGCTGGTTTAAAGTCTTCAGATGGCTTCTCAAATACAGATTAGTTGTTGCTCCTAAGTAGGCTGGAGCTTTAACAACACAGAGAGTAATGTGGGTAAACCGGGCTGGGAGAGAGGACACGAGAACGACATTGTGCGATGGGGCTAGCCTGCCAGGTGGGGCTGCTGCCAGACTTACAGTGTCCAGGTCATGCAGGACGTTTCTCCACATCAGGACCTTCCAGTCGTCAAGGCCTGACTTTATAGGTAAGAAGATGAAAACTCTTGAATTCTCCCTAGTGTTGCTCAGCCTGATCATACAGGGTGTTGGATTTAGGACCACAGATGATTTTTAAAAAACCCCACGTTTTGGGGAACATAAAATTCCTAACACTCTGACAGGTTTAGTTCTCATTGATTCAGTTTCACCTGCAGATGGAGGGTTTTCGGGCCAAGCATTAGTTGACATTTGTTATCTCATTCCATAAATGTATCAATATATGCTCATCTACATTATGAATATACCTATATTTTTCTCTACAAATAGATGTGTATATTATGCTTACCTTTTTAGCTTTCTTTTTCTCTTGATTCTGAAACTGACTATATTTTGTTTTAAATAATATCAAGTCATTAAATTTGTTGCTGGGTATTTCTGCTGCAATAACATTGTTAACCTTTACTGATTCCAGATACACTTCTGTGCACTTACTGTGAACCGGGAACTGATTGTATAATCACTGTAATTTGATGAAAAAGATACCTTATTTATTTTTAAAAAAGATCTCATGTCTTATAATCAGAGATGGCTTAATGCAGTAATGTCACACTTTCTAAAACAGCATTCCACAGTACAGAATAACTCATGACTTTTTATAAAGTTTGGTGACATTAAAAAAAATTGTAGCACACACCAGGCAGGTTAATCATACTCAGAAGGATCAGATTTCCCTAATCATATGCTGATTGCTCAGCTCCTGTTTCAGCCAGAGGGAAAGAGCTCAGAAGCTTCCTGTGAAATCACGTGATTCACCTCTGTGAAGTATCTCTGCTCGCTGGCATGATTATTCTATTTAAAGCACTTATCCCTTAGTTGTGGCTTTGTCCCTTGTGTTTTGTGCTCCACCCGTCACCGTCCATGACTGTTTACTAGAGCAGAGTTTTACTTTTTTGTTTTGAGCTACTTCTGTTTCGGTTTACTTACCACTCATGGGGCAAATTACTTTCTGGTTTTCCTCTTCCAAATTTTAAGTCATGGTGTTTTTATAAATTTATACTGTCTCTCTAAACAGATTTAGTCATTTTATATACACACGACTTGCATCACTAAACATTCACATAAGTTTTTATGAATACCAGGACCGAACATTCCCTGCTCTGCATTGAGATTAGTATCTGTCTGTCACTTAGATTTTATGATGACTGAGACAGACATTCTTTAGTGTTTTTCATTTTTTTCACTGTTCAGATTTCGCATTAGCTAGCTAGCCAGAGATGATACTAAACTGGAACATTAACCACAGTCTTTGCTTTTCACCCTTGACCTGTGGATCCTCCAAGATACGAATCACATGCCACCTCCTACTGACGCACATTTCCTGAAATGGGACTGGAAGGTCCCCATTTCATTCTCATATTATGCATGTAGTTAATTGGTATTTTGATTGAACCAGCAGAAGAATAAAAATGCCCATGAATCAAAGGAAATTATTCTCATTAGATATGAAACAAAGAAAGCAGTGGTTTCAAGAACAAATATTATTCAAAAATATTCTCATTAAAAGAAATTGCTCTCTCTGGTATAATAAAATTCTTCTAAAGAGAAGCATCTGGCAGAATCATATAATTTACTGCAGCATAACATTTGGGATGAATTAAGTTGCTTCATGTCACAAAATGCTTTCAAGGCTTCTCAATATTTTTTCTTCCTTTTAACTTATCTATGCCTCACAGTTCTCCAATCAGATCATTTTTTACTCAGTATTTCTTTAAAGGCATGGCATTATGAATATTATATAGAAGTTACAGTCCCTTGAAGGTTAGAAATATGGTAAATGGAATTAGTTCAAGCCCCTGAATGGAATGTGAAAGCCTTTCTGTGCTGGATTCATCTGCACCATTTTTCATATTAATTAGTGTGAAGACTGAACGACAAATGCTGAGACAAATGAGTTGTGGAAGCGGACATCGAGGAAAAGTCAGTCATTTGAGCTCATGCGTTCGCTGGCCCCCCACGTGTAAACCCACTCTTACCCTACGTTTGAGCATAATGCAGTTAACAGCTATGTCATTGAAGAAGCGTTAAAATTAAACATCACTACATCTTAAAGTTGGAAGGAATTTCAGCGGCCATCTTGTCCTCTAGTCGCTCCTCCATCCCCGATCAGTCGCTTCGCTGACTCCTCCAACAAGGCACTGGTACTACTTTTCGAGGAAGCCCGTTCCATTTTCGGAAAGTTTTCCATTAAACTGAGATGTGGTCTCTGTTTCCATATTTTGTTTCCAGATTTTGAAAACTCTTGGAAACCTATCTTCTACATAAGGGTCTTTAAATTTCTGAAGGCAACTTACACATACCCCCTAAATATTTTTTAAGTGAGATGTGCATGGCACTCTAAGAAACCTTAAGGGGAATTAAAGAATGACACCATTGCCTCTCAGAAGAATGTATTGGAATAAACGGAAATAGTATGAGTTTTAGATCAAATACTAGGGCTAGAACTCCAACTTCAACATTTACAAATAGCGAGAGACTATTTTTAAAGCATCTTTAATTATGAATAATATTGCTACTAAGTTAGAAAGATTTTTAAAAGATTTTATACTGAAAGCCCTTAAACTATCTGGAGTAAAATCACACTCAGTCATTTATAAATAAATAGACACAGGCTTAAGCATCATTAGAGGGTATGTTCAGCTGTAAATAAATTGACATAGATCTTTTTTAGTCAGGTGATGGATGGCCTGGTGGTACTGGCATCCATTGAGGACATGTTAGAGAAGCAGAATTTCAGGCCCCGTCCCAGACCTACTGAATCATAAGCATCGTTTAACAAGAGACTAAGGTGATTCATATGTAGATACTGTCATGTATTAGAGACGAATAGAAAGCCAGAAAATAGAAAAGTCACAGAGTCACAGAGTTGAGAAGCTATTCTTTAGAATGTGGGGACCAGGGTAGGAGAGGGAGGGGTTAGGAATCATACCCTTTTGGAGAACCAGCAAGTGCAAATGCCTGGAGGTGCAAATTACTGGGGACAGCGAAGAGACTGACCTAATCTAATATTAAGGATACCTGTTAGGGAATGGAAGCACATGAGGCTAAAGAAGCTTGAAAATGAAATACGGGTTTTTATATTTGATGTGGTAAGGTAACAACTCTGTATAGGTTGGACCATACTGGAAAATAAGAAAATAAGGACAAGGGATTTACGGGAAGTAAATCCAGACAGGAAGTTATAAGACCCTGGTCTAGAATGGCGTCAGTGAAAAAAGAATGAAAACAACATTCTTCAATTCCTCAGTTCATCTTATTACTTAAATTTTAATTTCACAAAAGTGTACTTGTACCTGTATTGTATTTGTATGTATTGGTGAATCTATTTCTATGGGGTGTATTCCCAGGACTGTTGTTGCTTGTTCAAAAAGTATGGGCCTTTGTTTATTTGTGTGTCTTGTTTTGGATGGTTGTTTTAAAAAAAGATGAAGGGTCTCTATTTTCACTAACAATAGAAAAAAACACAGTTTCTTTTGAAATACTGCCAGGAGCAGATCATATAATTCTTTAATTTTTGTCAGCCAGGTGGATGTAAAGTGATATTTCATCATTATTTTCATTTGTATTTCCATTTTTCCTGGCTGTTTAAATGTACCCTTCGGTGAGTTTTCTCTTCCAAACCTTTGCCTGTGTTGTGTTTATTGTTAACAATTGGAGGGTATTCTCTGAATATTCTTTGTGTTAACCATTTTTTTTTTTTGTCTTCTCTACAAATAGCGTTTACAATTTACTGATGATCATTTGACTAAGTAAGGGTATATTCTGTGGTGCAAAAGCACTTAACATTTTTTATAAGCAAAATATGTGTTTCTTTTCTTTGAAATTTTTGGATTTTGTATCTAGGCTAGAAAGGTCTCAGTTTTTAGTTGAATATATAGTGTCTTGAATTTTCTTCTAAAAACCTGCTTTATTCCTTTTTACATGATTAGATTTTAAGGCCAATGAAAATGATTATTGTTTTGATGTGAGGTAGACATCCAACTTTGTTTTCTTATAGATGTGTGGCCAACTGTGCAATCCTTATGTTTTAAATGTCTACCAGATCTATCATTTATTGCATTACCTCACCTGTCAACAGCCTATTTCCTGGGCCCTTCATTATTTTCATGACTTATTGATCTGATCTTATGCTAATACCATGTGGTTTATGTTTTGTATAGTATCTTAACATTTAGTAAGGTTGGTCCCTCCCAGGGTCTTTTTTATCATTTAGGGGACTATTCTTCGATATCTAATTAAAACAGAATACAGTTTCAATTGAAATTGCATTTAACTTGTATATCAGTTTTAGAAGAATTTATTTTTTCTAGTATTAAATATTCCCACTCAACAATATGGTGTGTCTTTTCCTTTACTCAGATTCTGTTTCATATCCCTTAATAGTCACAGTTTGAAAAATCATTTTGTCCATAGAGCTTACTAATTTTATTCTGAATATTCTAGCGTTGTATCTAGGGAGGCAAGGAAGCAAAGTGTGTGTTTTTCATTTTCTAGATGATTCTAGATGATTAGTACTATATTAGAGAAATATATTGTGATTTCTCTCTTCAGCTTGCCTCTAGCACGTTTCCAGCATACCTTAGATTTTTAACCGGAGCTTCTTGGGATTTTTTTGTATAGTACTTTATCATTTATTTCCCAATTCACTTGACTACACTTTGAAACCAGTTTTGAATGTTAATGGTTATGATAGGCATTGTTTTTGTTCCTGATTTTAAAGAAATAGATTTAACATTTCACTATTTAGAATTATATTTGCTATTTGTTTTCAAGAACTGGTCTGTCATAATTAAGAAGAGTTCTTTGTTTCCTAACTTACTAGATTTTTAGTAACTTACAATAGTAGAATTTTATGAAATGCTTTTTCTGCATCTATTGATGTGATCTTGTGACTATTCTCCTTTGTTGTTGACATCATTAATTATGGTATTAAATGTTTCTTCATTTAGCCATCTTTCCCCCACCACTGAATAAATATTTGTTCTCAACATATTATTTATTCAGTGTTGTGCTAATTTTAGTTCTGAATTAATTACAGGTAACTGGTTACTAACATATGTACACATATTTGCCTTCTCTTTTATTTTATTTCATATTTCCCCTGTGATAGTGAATCCTCTTAATTAAAACTACAGTAGGTTTGTGAAGGGAGAGATGGGGGTGTGCCAGATGAGTGGAGACCAGATGGGTCTTGGCATTATTGAAGTTGGTTCAGTAACTTGATTTCTGAAGCTATTTGTGGCCTAGAGCTGGCGGCTGCCAGATGAGTAGGTCGGGCTTAGAGGTGATGGGAGGCATGGGGTGATTCTCTTGGTCCAATGGGATCAATAGCCAAAGTCTCCTTCCTCAGACTTTCTAACTTCTAATCCGTGTTGCCATTGTTGAGGGTGAAGCCAAGGCACACAGCATCTTGGCTTTCTGCTCAGTCAGGTTCTCCACATCTAGGGCCAGCTGCAGGCGGGCAAGCATCTCTGGAACCTGCAGATAGTGGAGTAGGTGCTGGGTGAGACCTGTGAGGTTGAGTTTATCCTGGGGTAGTCTCAGTCTGCTCCACAGAATAATTCATTGCAGCGAAGCCTAGAGAATGAGGAGATCCCAGCATGCCTGTGGAAACTTCGGTTGCACCTACTGGGTAAACTGTTGGATAGGGACCTGGTGGGGCAGGAGAGGTATATCTTCCAGCTGGGCTGGCTGCTGCAGCAAGACAGGGACTCCTAAGTACAAAGAATGTTTCTTTTCTTCTCTGTGCTGTTGTTTCCCCTTTTGTAAAACTGTCTTTATCAGGCTTTGTTGTTAATATTTGATGGCTTTATTAAATGAACTGTGAAGGCTTCCCACTTTTACTGTAGCTGACAAGCGAACTATCTGCTATTTAGATATTAGACAGCACTCATGTGTGAAGTCTGCTTGTGCTAGATTCTGCCTGCCTTTTTCTTTCCCACAGGAAACTGTGTCTGAATGTAGACTCTGACATTTATGAACTCATATAGTTCACTGTGTGCAGCAGTGCAGTCTAAGCGTTTCACAAAGGTGCCTGGTCCAAGGGGCGGGTGGGCGCTACATCCAGCTGGGGCTTTGTCCTTTAAGTTCCTGGCTCTGGTGTGGGTCAGCATGTACTTTTGTCTCCCTGTTTCACACAAAGCTCCAGTATCAGCTAGCAGCACATAGGCGGAGCTAAATGAAATTCTGCAAGCTCTTTCATATCTCTGAGCCCATTTCCTTATCGGTTAAATGAGTTGTTTGGTACCACCTACTTTTCATTGCCAATTGTCAAATACATGTGTAACAATTACTGGAGTATTTAACGTATTTTTTTATGTTTGTCATGCTTAATGATAATATTTTATTATTATTCACATATTTAGAATATATATATTTCCTGTTATTTCTAGCTCTTTTGAATATACTTTCTAAAAAAGAAAAAAAAAAAAAAAAACCCAACACTGGAATGTCAAAGAAATGAATTGCCCTTGTCAGAAATAAAAATAATTCCAGATCATATTAAGAATTTAAAAGTCCCTTTGCTTCTTGTTAATTATTAACTTATTGTTTATGGAAAAACCTTCAACATCTGGACAGCTTCTAAAATAAGCAAGAAAATAGGAAATGGTTAATAAATATAACTTAGTTATTGTTCTCTCTTTGTAACTAATGCAGTAATGGCAGTGGCATTTTCTAAAAGGAGAATTCAACAAATCCATTTTTATCAAGTGAAAATAGGTGTCAGGGTAAAATAGCACATGTTGATTAACTACTCAATACGCCATTGGCTGTGTAAGACTTAACAGGGGAGTACTTTCAAATGATAATGCTTAAATTAAAAAAACAGTGTTGGGCAGGTCTGCATAGGAATTACAAATGCATTAGGAAATTTGACACCTGTGCTTGGAATGGGGACCAGAAAGGATTGTGACTTAAGGTTCCAGTGTCATCATTCGAATGTGTGTATTGACTTGGGGACTGAGTTGCGTCCCCCAGCAGCCACTCACAGTTATACTTTGTTGGTATAGAAAATGGGTGTTATAGCCACACTACAAACAACAGCGAGACTAAGCAAGGTTCTTTTGAGGACCAGGCTGCAGTTCTGAATGGTTAACAGTGATGACAGTTAAGTGAATCAGACTATGACTTCGATTCCTAGACCAATCAGAGAGCACACTCTATGACAGAATTTTGAATGAATGTATAAGGCATGATCAGGTGACAGTGAACAGACATTAAAGTGGGAACTTTCTCCAGAATAAAGATTTCAGTAGCCCTGCTGGTTCGCTAACATATCTTTCACCGACCAGCCAAGAAAAGCCTCATTCTGTACACTACAGGGGGCGCTTGTGAAGGAATTAGTAGTACTTGGTTGAGGTGTTAACAGCTGAAATGGCAAATGAAATGACGAGAGAGATTTTTCAAAACTCTAAGACAGGTGATTTTTCTAAGGGGCAAGTTCGGTCAAAGAAGGATTATTATTTTTTCTTTCATTACCTCTCGATTCTCTTTTAAGTGTCTGTAGAAGTAAGGTTTCCATCAAAACTACAACTAAAGTTCCCTTTCAAGGCCAGCCAGTCACTGAAGGATCAGTAATTGATTGTGATGCTGACTGTTTGATAGGAGTAGATGTATCTGCGTGTGTGTGTGTTTGAAGGTGAGTGTCTTGCATGGAATTTAATGGTTAGTACATTTTTGAAAATCTGAGTTCTGATTTTGTCAATGATTCATCTAACACCTGCCTTGCTAAGATCTCCAGGTATCATGGATGCCAGCTACTTTACTGGGCACTGAATGAATCTGAAGTAAAGGAAGGATCACTGTAGGCTGATTAGACTAGAATGAGTTTGTTGAGAGAATTGAGATACGAGCTAGCTTTTGTAAGGACTGGGAAGAGAGACTCATTTGATGAATGTAGAATCACATGCTGGCACTTGATGAATGATACAAGGAAGGCCCTAGATACAAAGCTTTAAATGCCAGGAAATCACTTTGGTTTGCTCTTTGGCAATAGAGAAGCATTCTGTATTTTGAGGAGTGACTGTGCATAAGTGTTTGGTGATTATTAACCTATTGGAGTTCTGCATGGGTTCACACTAGGAGAGAGTTCAGTGTTGAGTCTATTGGAATGATTGAGGAGATTGATGTGTAGACTGGGGACGGGAGTGGTCACAATATAAAAGGTAATAAAATTTGACAAAATGGTGTGAACCAGGGGAAAGAATCAAAGACAACTTTCATGTTAGTGTGGGATAGTCGGGGGTGGGAGATAGAAATCGAAGATCTCATTTTGGAAGATTAGAGCAAAACAAAATCTCTCTGAAGAAAGAACACAATATATTTATATCTAATAAAAATAATAATGACTGTCAACTAGAAACATTGGTGGCTGCAGTACCCTCAGCTTCCTACCACCAATTGTTGTGTTTTCTCCTCTGATCTGCTTCAGCTTATCATTTTGAATTCTGAGAATCTCATTTTTTTGTCGGTACCTGAGATAATGCTCACTTGAAGGTGGGAGTTTAACTGTGGAATAGGAAATAATTTCTGGAACTGTTCTTTAGTCCCTGAGAACAGCTTCAGCTTGATTATCTCTCCCAGGTTGCAGACACTTCTAAAAAATAAACTAGCTTGACATGAAATTGCCAAAATATTTCTTTCTGTGGTGAAACTGATAGGATTTAAAAAAAAAAAAAACTATAACACTCCTTTGCTGTCCTATAGCAAAAACATACAAAAAGGCAACTTATATGGGAAACAAAAGGAAATATAAACAAATGGGGCTACATCAAGCTGAAAAGCTTTTGCACAGCCAGGGAAACTGTCAGTAAAATGAAAAGGCCTCCTACTGAATGGAAGAAGATATTTACAAATGGTATATCCAGTAAGGGGCTAGTATGCAAAATATACAAAGAACTCACACAACTCAACATTGAAAAAGAAACAATGTTATTAAAAATGGGTAGAGGTCCTGAACAGACATTTTTTTCAAAGATAACATACAGATGGGCAACAGGTACATGAAAAGATGCTCAGCATCATTAATTATCAGGGAAATGCAAATCAAAACCATAGTGAGGTATCTCCTTGTATCTGTCAGAGTGGCTGTTATCCAAAAGACAACAAATAACAAGTTTTGGTGAGGGTGTGGAGAAAAGGGAACCCTCATGCACTGTTGGTTGAAATGTGCATTGGTACAGCCACTATGGAAAATAGTATGAAGGTTTCTGAAAAAATTAAAAATAGACCTACCAAATGATCCAGCAGTTCCGCTCCTGGACTTTACAAAGAAAACAAAAACACTAATTTGAAAAGATATATGCACCCCTATGTGCATTGTGGCATTACTTACAGTAGCCAAGATATGGAAGCAACCTAAGTGCCCCCTGATAGATGAATGGATAAAGAAACACCCTAGAAGATACTGGAAATTTCAGATGAATAAGACCCAGCACTTGCTTTCCAAGTGCTCATAATTCAGTGGGGTGGGGCAGTGAGGGGTGGGGAGAGAGAGAGAAATAAACAGATGAGTGAGTAAAATGAGGAATGCTTAAATCAAGTTCAGGAAATTGTAAGATAGCACAACATCAAAGTATTGATCTCATTCTGGGGAGAGATTTTGGAAGAGGGAACCCTTGAATTAGGAGAGATGAAAGGAAGAGGCTGGAATGTGCCAAAAGTGAAGATAATACAGGCATACTTTAGAGATATTGTGGATTTCATTCCAGACAACTGCAGTAAACCAAATATTCCAATAAAACTGGTCACATGAATGTTTTGCTTTCCCAGTGCATATAAAAGTTATGTTTACACTATACTGTGGTCTTTTAAGTGTGCAGTAGTACTAAGTCTTAAAAAAAAAAAAAGCCCAACCTACTGACATTAATTAAAAATGCATTTTAAAAAAATGCTAGTGATCACCAGAACTTCAGTGAGTCCTAATCTTTTTGCTGGTGGAAGGTCTTGCCTTGATGGCTGCTGGCTGATCAGGGTGATGGTTGCTGAAGGCTGGGCAGCTGTGGCAATTGCTTAAGATAAGACAGCAATGAAGTTTGCCACTTTAATTGACTCTTCCTTTCATGAAAGATTTCTCTGTAACATGCGACGCTGTTGGAAGCATTTTACCCACGGTAAGACTTTCTTCAGAACTGGAGTCAGTCCTCTCAAATCCTGCTTCTGCTTTATCAGCTAAGTTTATGTCATATTCAGATTCCTTCTTGTCGTTTCAATGGTCTCCACAGCACCTTCACTAGGAATAGATTCCAACTCAAGAAACCATTTTCTTTGCTCATCCATAAGAAGCAACTCCTCATCCATAAAAGTTTTATCGCAAGATTGCAGCAATTCAGCCACATCTTCAGGCTCCACTTCTGATTCTTGTTCTCCTGGTTTTGTACCACATCTGCAGTTACTTCCTCCATGGAAGTCTTGAACCCCTCAGACTGACTCATGAAGGTTGGATTCAGCTTCTTCCAAACTCCTGTTAATTTTACTGTTTTGACCTCTTCCCATGAATCATGAATGTTCTTAATGGCATCTAGAAGTGTGAATCCTTCCCAGAAGGTTTTCAACTGACTTTGCCCAGATCCGTCAGAGGAATCATTATCTATGGCAGCTTTGCCTTATGAAATGTATTTCTTTAAAAAATAGGAGTTAAAAGTCAAAATGACTCCTCGATCTATGGGGTTGTGGAATGGGTGTTGTGTTATCAGGCATGAGAACAATATTAATCTCATTGTCCATCTCCATCAGAGCTCTTGGGTGACCAGTGCAATGTCAATGAGCAGTAATGTTTTGAAAGGAATCCCTTTTTCTGAGCAGTAGGTGTTAACTGTGGGCTTAAAATACTCAGTAGACCATGTTATAAACAGACATGCTGTTATCCAGTCTTGTTGTTCCGTTTATAGACAACAGGCAGAGCAGAAAAGGCATACTTCTTAAAGGACCTAGGGTTTCAGAATGGTAAATGAGCACTGGCTTCAGCTTAAAGTCACCAGCTGCATTAGCCTCTAATGAGAGTCAGCCTGTCCTTTGAAGCTTTGAAGCCAGACATCAGCTTATCCCTCTCCAGCTATGAAAGTCCTAGATGGAATCTTCTTCCAACAGAAGGCTGTTTTGTCTACACAGATAGTCTGTTGTTCAGTGTCGCCACCTTCACTAATGATCTGAGCTGGATCTTCTGGAGAACGTGCTGCAGCTTCTACATCAGCATTTGCTGCCTCACCTGCACTTTTATGTTCTGGAAACGGCTTCTTTCCTTAAACCTCATGCACCAACCTCTGCTAGCCTCAAACCTTCTCTCTGCAGCTTCCTCACCTTTCTCAGCCTTCACAGAATTGACTGAAGAGAGGTGGGGCCTTGCTCTGGACTAGGCTTTGGCTTAAGGGAATGCTGTGGCTGGTTTGATCTCTCCAGACCACTAAAGCTTCTCTGTATCAGCAACAAGGCTGTTTTGCGTTTTTACCATTCGTGTGTTCTTGGAGTAGCGCTTTTCATTTCCTTCAAGAACTTTTCCTTTGCATCCACAACTTGGCTGACTGTTCGCACGAGAGGCCTAGCTTTCAGTTTATCTCAGCCTTCCTCACGAGCTGAATCCTTTTTAGCTTTTGGTTTAAAGTAAGAGACCTATGATTCTTCCTTTGGCTTGAACACTTAGAGACCGTTATAGGGTTATTAACTGACCTAATTTCAATATTGCTGTGTTAGGGACTAGGGAGGCCAGAGGAGGAGGGGAGAGATGGGGGAACAGCTGGTTGGTGGAGCAGTCAATACACACACATTTATTGATTAAGTTTGCTGTCATATATGAGTGCATTTTATGGCACCCCAAAACAATTATGGTGATAACATCAAAGATAACTGATTGCTGATCGCATAACAAACACAATAGTAATGAAAACATTTAAAATACTGTGAGAATGACCAAAAGGTGACACAGAGACACGAAGTGAGCAAATGCTGTTGGACAAATGGCGCCGATAGACTTGCTGGATGCGGGGTTGCCGCAAACCTTCAATTTGAAAAAAACTGCCACATCGGCAAAGTGTAATAAAGGGAAGTGCAATAAAATGACGTGTGCCTGCATAAGCAACGTTTGTGTTCGTCTGTGGGAGACGGAATCAAAAAGGATTGAGATTTTTTGACTATCTAATCAATGGGATGATTACTTTCTAATAGGAAATTAAAAAATAATGCACTAAACTGAAATAAGCCTAAGAAAGTTAGATCCTTTTTCATTTTGATAATCTCCTTTTGGGAGAGAGAACATAAAATATCAAATGCTTTCCAAAATCATGGTCTCCCCTGTGATTCAGACTCTGCTTTGTGGAATGTGCTGAGATCTGTGCTTGGACTTCCCATTGGGGAACCACACTGGTATGAGTGGGGAGGGAGAAGGGAGGACAGAGCACATCAGCACGGTGGTAGGGATTACCATCATTCTGCTCCCAGGAAACTCCCAGCTGAGTGGGGAAGACCAAGGAATGAGCAAAGTGCATTTATTGCAAAGACGCAATAAAAATGTGCTCCCACAGAGGTATCGCCTCATGTGTTCCCAACTCCAAGTGGGGAAGAATTTCTGTGCTAAGTGACATCTCCGCCCCTCTAAACCTCCCCTTTCAGGCCCCAAAGAGACAGGTTTGACTTTTTCCTGCACCAGAGTTTATGATCTGATTTTTACATTTTCCTTCCTTCCAACCATGAGACTGAATATTAGGACTATTTTATGAAGAAATAAAAGCACTTTGTATTAACTAATATCATCATAACATTTTATTCCACAGATTTTTATATGTAAATCTCTAAAGAATAACTTCATCAGCCTTGTGATTGTTTTATGGTACAAGTGTAAATGTGATCTATGTACAGGGCCTGGGGAGGAGAATCTAAGAGCAGGTGAGACTTTCATTTGGTGCTTGGTATTTCCTCTTTTATTTATTACGTGAAACTAGCACGCTGTCTGATAGGTGCCACTCAAGGTCCTTTAAAAAGATTAGCAGATACAATTCTAATGCTAATGCTATGAAGCACACTATTGCTGTTTTATAAAGAGGGAAATGGACACAGAAAAGATAAGTAACTTGCCCAAAGTCCAAGTGGTAGGTGGCAAAGCCAGAATTGGAACCAAGGTAATGGCTGTGGAGTGTAGACGGTGGGTCCCATGCAACTAGGTGGATGTGTAAGTTGGAGATGGCAGTGCTTCAGCCTTCTGAATATCCAGATGAAATGTGTTAAATCCCTATGCAATTTCTTATAATAAACTCAATACGCACTCCATTGTTGGTGAGTAATCCCGGAGAATTTATGTTTGTTTTACCACTTCTGGCTCCAAGTGCCAGTGCTGGCTGCCGTCTTGACACTGGCCTCCTTTCTTCTTTCAGAAGTTGCTGCCCCTTCTTCACTCCCCCATTGCAGGAGCTGAGAGGGCAAGACTTTCTCGTTCAGAGCTCCCAGTCCATTATTAACCTGCTGTTGCTGTAAAAAACAGGGCTTTGCTGAAAGTTTAAGGATTGTGGGATGGAAGCATAAAGCAGAACCTTCTGTTTCTAGACATTTAAGAACCATTCCTGTTGGTGGAAGTTCCTTACCCAGTCCTTTCATCACCCCTTTCGACATCCTGCCATTTTGTCAGAGTCACTTCCTTTCACACATTACTTCCAAACTGGAGCAGGCAGGGGCTGCCCCACATTCCTGTCCCATTTTATGTATAAGATTGTCTAATGTTTACTTCTTTTTTCCCCATCTAGACTAGTCCAGGGACATTGTCCTTCATAATCAGAAAGACCATAATGGTGCCTTTACTAACCAAATAACTGAACATCTGAATGGCGAATCAGAGCAGTCATTCAATGTTAACTTTTTTTCCCTGAAACTATTTTCATTACATTAAAAACTTACATTAGGTAGGAAAAAAAATGTACTGGGCCTATGGGGGACCAAAATGGAATAAAATACAAAGTGTCTCCTTAAACAAGTTAAACATAATTAAATTTTCTGTAAGCGTGATGATTTAACAAATAAACCATCATATATACCTTTGACACTTTGAATTCACAATTTTCTGACTTAAGATAGGAACTAAGAGTTTAGAGTGGTTGGCGGAATTGGAGAAAGGACCACCATAGTAGTATGAAGTATGTGATGTATCAAGTTTGGTCCTTGGCCTCACCAACTGTAGGTATAGGTATAGTGGATCACACAGGAACATAAACACATAGAAAATACTGCAGTATCTATCATGTGCAAAGTGATAATGTGCACAGTGATATATAATATAGTAAAATCTACAGCCAGCAGCCAGATTGGGTCCAGGAAATTAATGCATAAGATGCCATTTGCTCTTACGGATGGGTATAAGTTTTTCAGGGAGAAAAGGGTACAAGAGGGAAGGGAATGTGGGAAAGCTTGGAAGAGCAAAACAGCGTCACATCTCTGTGTTTTGGGCATCAACTTTGTGCATATTGAAAGCAGATGATTGTACTGGAGTTCACTGTAAAAAGACAGAAGCATCATGGATAATAGTTTCAAAATGAAAGAAATATACTGGGGTTTATAAGGACAAGTGAAGTACAGAGGAAATATAATTTGATCCTTCTATTAAGGGTCAACTTTGATTGCTATTGGCCTAAATGATTGATTTTACTTTTGACAGATTTTCAAATGTATGGCTCTACCTCCACACAGAAGATTTTGGACTTGGGAAAGGTTTTAGAACTTCTTTATCTGAAGGACTTAATTGTATTTGTTTGTTTGTTTATTTATTTATTGCTCTTCTGGTATTCTTTATTTTCTTACTGAATTCATTTTACTAAAAAAATACAAAAGATTTTTAATATATCTTAGAAAATTAGCAAAAAATTAAGAAAGTTCAGCAAATTACAGTGTATAATATTTAGGTAAGAATGTTTGAAAATTATAAATATTTTACTCCTTCTCAACATAACACATAACAAAAATACATTTTAAAACTTTTTTCATGATAATTCCTAGAAATGATCATATTTGTATTTCTTAAGGAAAAGGCCTTCTTTATCTGAAGGACTTAATTGTATTTGTTTATTTTTAATAGAAAAGAACCTAGTCCCTGAGCTCATTGTGGGGCATTTGGGATATGAATTTTGGTATATCTATCACATTTGCTTGCGTTCCGGATACACTGATATTCTAAACGCTTTGACCTTGTTCGGTAAAATTGTAGCAAAGAATCTTTACCATTTTTATTTAACAAATTTTTTTGGTGGGGGAGAACATTTGGTAGATTTTCGTAAAGAAAACCCATATTATGTCTAAAGTCATATCTTTGAAATCCTAATTCTTTAAACTTTAGTTTTTTTAAGATATCTTTGGAAGCACAGTTTTAAAAACAAATTTAGATTTCTGGTCAATTTATAAAGGGCTGCTAGGATTCTATAGCTAAATCACATAATTGTTACATCCTATGCTTTCTGCCTTTGACTATGTTACTGTTGGAATATTTTCTGATAACATCTATGAAGCAGGTGTGGATGTTGTAGTAAAACAGACTCTTCTTGGTCTGATTGATTTTGTGCTTTATAACCCATTTCAGTTATCAGAAAGTATTGCACTTTTTCCTCCTGCTATTTGGAAAGAATGCAGTGGTCTAAAAAATTGCCTGCCTTCTGAGGGAGTTACTCTCCTGTCAAGGTAGAAACAGTATATTTATTAAGTTTCCTGTAACTGTGGAGTGAGTACTTTCAATCCATTTCTTTCTCTGTTTGCCGGCCTGTAACTGTAAGAAGCACTCAGACATGGCACTTGGCAACACGATCCAGCTGATCTGAAGGACCATGGCTAGGACGGTCTAAAATCAGGAATGGAATTAACCGCCCCCCTCTGTTTTTTCAGTTTCCTAATATTAAAACATAAAGTGTTTAGAACTCATCCATATTTTATTTTACTATGAATTTATATAATGACTATTCTTTTATTGCTCTGTGAAATTCCTTAGCCATTAGTATAAAGCTAATAGAAATAAACAAATGTATTTTTAACACTATATTGTCAGAAAATATTCCAGGAACCATAAAACTGGAAAGATGTGAGATGCTAAGATGCATATTTGTACTTCACTATTTGGGGAAAAAAATCCACCAAAATTTTCTAGAAGAGGATGTAAATTAAAGATATTTCTTAGACCAATAAATATGGACAATGACTTGTAGTGATTTGACATAATGAGATAAATAAATGTAACTGAATATGATGACAAAGTAAATCGAACCACCATTGAAGGATACTAGCAGTATTAACTGGAAAGCGTTCCCTTTTGTGTGTTTGTAGATTGTATAGAGCTGACTTTAAAAGGAAAGATTGAGGTTAGCATAATTATGTATTTAGAGGGACTGTAAATCCAGTTCACTCATTTTAATTTAGAATGCCACATGCTACTTGAAAACATGGCTCTTCTAGCACTTGAATATCCATTTAGGCATATTTTGGAGACCTTGTTGTGTAAATAGAATTGTGTTGATTTGCTCAGGTCTGTGGAATTTGGACTTGGTCCTGGAGTGAACATTGTGTTTAAATAAATAGATGAAAGGCAGGATGAAAACATTTAGAATGCTCACTATTGGAATGAGGAAAGAAAGGGCTGAGGGACCAGTGGGAGCTTTTTTAGTAATTCAGGTTGGATGACATAGATTTTTGGGCAATATGTGGCAAATGGAAAAGATTAAAAGAAAGAAAGAAAGAAAGAAAAGACTAGTTATTGATGACTAACTAGAAATAGGGAATAAAAGTTCCAGGACCTTGAGTCTGGATGCTCAGAAGGCTGATCCTAATACACGAAATAAAGTCAGAAAGATGCTGAGAAAAGCAGAGGGGATAGTAGGCAAAAAGAGTTCCTGGATGATGTTAGGCATTGAAAAATAGATCTCCAGGTAGGAAGTAGGGTTTTTGCTTCAGCAACAATTCTCATAGTGTGATCTGTGGTTCCTGAAATCTTTTCAGGAGGTATGGGAGATCAAAACAATTTTCATAATACTAAGATGTGCTTTGCCTATTTCTCTGCACTGGCGTTTGCATAGACAGCACAAACCCAGTGGTGAGCAAAACTGTTGGAGCTTTAGCACAAATTCAGTTAGTATCATGGAACTGTTTTTGTATTCTTTACATCTACAAACTTGCAGGGAAAAAAAATCCAGTTTTATTGAAAAATGTCCTGATAAAGCAGCAAAAATTATCAATTTTATTAAATACCAACCCTCAATTATATCTATTTCCATATTCTGTGTGATGATATGAGAATACATGAAGTATGTCTTTTACATACTGAATTATAATGACTGTCTTGATGAAAGACACTTATGTGATTATTTGAATTACAAGCTCAACTAAGCAGTCTTTATTTTTGAACACATTTTTTTTTCATGAAAAAAAATGATTGGCAGACAAACTATGATGATTCAGACTTGGGTATTTGGCAGACTTCTCAAAGTGGGCCAAGATGAGCCTGCCACTTAAAGAAAAACAACTCACAGTGTTAATTGCCAGTGATGACATTTGACCTTTCAAGAGAAAATAGGGATTTTAGAAAACTTATAGGCATCACCATGAACTTGAAAGTTTCCTAATACTTACAGAAATGATATGATGTGTGTCAGCATTGGGAATATCTGAATAATGCATGAACCAGTATTTTTCAAATGTCCATGCATGGATAACCAAACCATTTAAAGTGAAATATATAGATCAATATGACATTGCAGTTAAGTACTTGTCAAGTTTTGGTGTAATATCAAAGAAGAATATTTACATTATCTGGAAAGACCATTAAATATACCTTCCTTTTGCAACTGCATATGTGTATTTGGCTGGATTTTCTTCATAGATCTCAACCAAAACAATATATTGTAACAAATTCAATCCAGAAGCAGATATGAGAATCTAGGTCTTTTAAATTATTAAGCCAGACATGAATCAAATTTGCAGTAATATAAAATAATGACACTCTTCACGCTAATATTTTTTTGTTCTGGAAAATAGTTACTTTTTATAAAACATATAATGTATTCTAATGTAGTAGGCTTGTTATGATTATTTTAAGGTTATACTTAGTAAATATTTAAAATAACTATCAGTTTTTATTTTAAAAATAATATATAAGTATAATCTTCCAAGATAAAAGCTCTACAGATTTCTCAGTAACTTGCAAGAATGTAAAGGATCCTGAGAATAAAAGCTTTGGGAATCTCTGGGAAACCCATGACATATGTAAGTTTGGGAGACATTGGCTCGGGAGTTTCATTTGATACTGAGTGGAGTTATAGTTTGATTGAGGTAATATGGAGCAAGAACCGTGGCCTTGCAAAGTCTGGCCTAGGGTTTAGAGGAACGAGTGAAAGAAACAATTTTCACCCACAGAGAATGTAAGAGAATCAATATCACCAGGTTTAGGGGCTAGAGTAACCAGGAGAGTGTGAGCTCTGAAAAGGGCATTTCATTTGGTTAGGAAGAGGTTGCTGGAGACCTCTGGACCATGTCAGTGGCTCAGGATAACCCCTGATCTGACCCAATCAGTTTTCCTGTCTGCCTAAGTATTCCACCCTTGCCTAATGGAATTTAAAGACCGTCACCAGCAACAATCCTTATTTCCTCAACCTTTATCTCTGAATGGAACTTGACCTTCTTGTCTAACTAAATCCTGGTGCATCTCCCTTTACAGTCTCTTCAAATATAATGGTGCTAGTTAATCTCCATAAAGAGGGATAATTACAGTAGACAAATTGGATTATCCCACATAATAGCTCGATGTGCTAAATTAACAGTGAAATCTTTGCATTATGTTCAGGCATGTAAATAAAGTTTGGTTTTATTTTGTTTTGTTTTGGGCTTAAATATATAAAAATCTTCCTATTTTTCAATTAATTTAAATAGACTTTCAGCCTATTTAAAAAGAGACCTTATAGCCTAAAGGTTCAGAATCCGGACTCTGGAGCCAGAAAGCTTGGATTGAAATACGGCAATTTCTACGTAAACCATGAGCAAATCACTTACGTTTTCAGTGCTTCTGCTTGATCACGTTTAAAATGGGAATAAATAACAACAACAACAGCAACAATAATAATAATTTTTCTTCTCCTCCTTTTTCTCCTCCTTTCTCTCCTCTTTCTCCTTCTTTTCTTCTTCATCCTCCTGTTTCTGTAAGAGTAACCACACTATGGGTTGGAGAAGCAAGTGAATTAACTTACCAAAAGAATTTCATGAACCATCTGGTTTATGATAAGCAAGTACCTGGCAGAAGTGAGGGATTATTATGATCATGATTCTTTAAGGTATTTCAAGCACCTTCCACCTGCAGGCACTAGGCAAGGATGTAGCACGTGCAAATTCATTTGATTCTCACAGTCACCCTGTGAGATGGTACCTGTGAGATGGGTACCGTTACTCTACTTGTTTTCTGATGAGAATACATGAAGCACATGGAAATAGGAAATTTACAGCCACACAACTAGCATTTAACTGGAGTGGACTTGAACCTGAACCCATCAGAAGGTATTGAGTTCCCACGGGCCAAGAGGGGAAAGATATCAAGATGAACAGGACATGATCCCTCACTGAAGGTACCCATGATCTCTGAGGAAACGCAGGAGGTTACAGTGATTCTTAACATTTTTCTAGCGCAGAACCTAACCATAAGAGGAGGGAGAGTTCACCAGGCATCATCCTGTACTTTATTTCATTTGACTTTCACAGAAACCCTGTCCCACAGTCAGAAGAGGCACTATCATGTAGCAAATACCACATATTAAAGATGAAATTGATGTTTAGGGAAGTGAAAGGGCTCATCCCGTTGGTACGTGGAAGAGCCTAGGCTGGAATCATTGTCTCCTGAGTTTGCTAGTCAAGTGTAGACATTTTTTGTCTTCCACGGTCAGTATTGTCATAGGCTGAATATTGGCCTGCAGACATTTCAGAGACTGATCCCCGAACCTGTCAGTGTTACTTCTAAGTAAACAAGGTCTTTGCGGATGTGATTAAATAAAGGATATTGTGATGGGGAGATTATCCTGGATTTTCTGAGTGGGCCCTAAATGCTCAAATATATCCTTAAAAGAGGGAGGCAGAGGAGATTTGAGATGTATTGAAAGAAGGCAGTGTGACCCTGGAGGCAGAGGCTGGAGTTTTGTGCCCACAAGCCAGCAGCCACCAGAAGTCAGCAGACGTAAGGAACAGTCTCTTCTAGAGCTTGTGGGGCGAGCTTGGCTGCCCTGTCTTGATTTCAGGCCAGTGGTTCTGATTTTTTACTTTGAGCAACCAGAATGGTGGGAGATTAAATTTCTGTTGTATTCAGCTGCTAAATTTGCGGTAGTTTGTTACAATAGTCATAGGAAGCTAATAAAAGTATTCTCTGTGACTGGAGGAGGTGTGCTCCTGATTCACATTGTTGCTCCCATTGTCCTCAAGAAAACCCCCTTTGGCACCTGCTGAAAGACTCTCTCCCCGCTACCATCACCTACTGTCCTTTCTCAGATGTCTGGTTATCCTCTCTCATTGACTCAAGATTTTATTACTGGCTTCTTCTCTTTCCCTTCACTTCCCCCACTATCATCCTTGGCTCCTTCAACACCCACTGATCTATCCAGTATCCTGGCCTCCACTCATGCCCTAGATCACGTTGTTTTCCTTATTCAAAGAATCTTCTCCCACAGTTCCCCTGCCCCCTGCTCAGTCATCAGTTTTCATTTGTCTGTCAAACTACTCCTATCAGCATATGAACATCCCATAAATTCCCCCTCCTCATAAAAACAAAACCCTTTGGCCTCGTACATCCCTGGCGCGCTGGCCTTGGTTCTCTCCTTCCATTACAGCAAACATCTGCAAGAGAGTTGTCTAGAGTTGCCTCAACTCCTGTCCTCTTTTGTGCTCACATTCTGCTGAGGCAGCTCTTGTCAAGGTCGGCAGGAGCCTCTCTCTCGGCACCTTCCATAGTCGGTTGTTACTCCTCATCTCAGTTGACCTCTTAATAGCATCTGAGGTGATGGATTACTTTCTTCCCTTGGATTCTGGCACACTCTCCTTTCTTGATTTTCCCTTTACTTCACCGCCTCCTTATTCTCATTCTTCCTGCTGGCTCCTTCCTTCTTGGATCCTGGCACTCCTCTCCGTCTTCTCCCCCAGGTTATTTCATCCAGTACCATGACGTTCCTCTCCAGGCCGAGCCCTCTCAGATCTCTGTCCTCAGCCTCCACTTGTCCCTGGAGACCCAAATAATCATCATATCTAACTTTGTATTGAGAAACTTCATTCAGATTTTTAATTGGCATTTTGACCTCACCATGTCCGAAATAGAACTTTTAATTTCCATCTCACACCACAAACACGGAGCTTCAGTGTCTTGCTCATCTGAGTCAATGGTACCAACGTACATCGAGGCACAGGCTTCAGAATGATCCCTCGTGTATCTATTTCCTCCACACCCCACGCTCGCCTTACATACCGCAGGAAGTCCTTTTGCCTGTTATTCAGTACATATGGCCAGTGTGATCACATTTTGCAACTTGCCCCACGACCACTGTAGTCCAGCCCACCAGCGCCTGTCACTCATACTGTAACTTACGTTTCTGGAGCCATTACTTGTACTGCCTGCTTTCAGCCTTGACCCTGCCCCAACAGCGGATCCTCCACGCAGCAGCCACTGTGATCCTTTAACGTGCAAACCAGAAACCAGATTTCTCCATGTTTAAAATTATCTGGCAACTTCCCATTCTACGTATTAAACCCAACCCCCTTACCATGGTCCTGTGAGGCTGCTGCGCTTTGCCCCCTGCCTATTCCTCTGGCCTTTCTCTCTGCTCACTCACTGGTCTCCAGTCACATGGACTTGCCTCTGTTTTTTCCAATGTCAGCAAGCTTCCCACACCTCAGAATCCTGCATTCCAGTTCCTGTGAACCTGCAGACCACTCCCCCTCTTCCCATGGCTGCCTGTGTTTCATCATTCAGGTCTCTACTTAAATGTTGCCTCCTCGCAGAAGGTTTTTCTGCTCACTTTGTATAAAATGGCCAATTAAAAAAAACCAACAATTTGCCCAAACCAATTTGCCAACATTAATTTTTTTTAACTTACCAAATAACCAAACATCATATACAGTTTGAATAGTTTGGATATATTTAGTAAACTCAGAAAGTTTGCCATTGGGAATAGATTAATCAGGGAATTTATTTTTGATTATTTATCTTTTAATGAATTGATCATGGACAGATTGACCTAGAGCCATCCAAAATAGTACCCCCATCACTTTGTGTCCTTTACTCTCTTTTTTGTTAATCTCTTCAGTACTTAGCACAATAATAAATCATTTTTATTTATTTCTTTGCTTTTATATTTTATCTCCTACCCTTTATAGATTCTAAGCTTCTTGTATGGCTTTTTCAGCCTTAGCTTTAAGGTCTACAACAGGAGCTGAAAAATATTGGTTGAATAAATGAATGAAGTAGCCAGCTAGTTGCAAAATAAGCTAGATGTGAATACATCAAAGATGGAATGGGCAGTGGGCCAGAATAAGCTGAAAATACAGAACATCTCTTTTTCTTGAGATGTCAAAAAGGACACGAGGTTAGAGATTGTGAAGTAGAGTGACATAAAGGTATTTGTTTATTTAAGTAAAGGAGACCAATGTGTTAACCAAAAGTCAAAAACAAAAGAGGAATTACTGCCAATGAAGGATATTGATCTTTTTTGTTCTTAAACAATTTTGTATAAAAATTGAAGATTGTATATAGTAGTGAGTAAGACACTGTTTTATGTGACAGTGTTATATTTCTAGATTGTGTTTCTGGATTTATTTTGAAGATTCTTAGCAGACTTGATTTAAAATATTCAAGCCACAGTAATTCATGAAACAGTCTACAGTAAGTTTGACACTGATTTTATCGGTTACATTAAGTGCTTAATTTAGTTTAAATTCTTGCTAAAATCATAAATCGACATTTAGAAAATAAAGAATTATAAAATGATATTAGAAATAAATGTGAAGCACCATGATGACTAAATTAATGGGGAGGAGAAAGTTGAGAAAGCATTTTTTCTATGTAGCACTTATCCTAGGAGACCAGATTAATCACCAATGTGTTAATTCTTCATGACACACGTTCATATCCCACTCACTGTTTGTATAGATGACTAATTTCTGAAGAATGATATTATAAATCATACTGCCTAACATTTAAAAATATGGCATTAAATTAATATTCTGGAAAACTTTTATTACTCATTTTTCCTTATGAAAAAATTGAGGAAATATGCAAATATCACAGGGATGAATTCAGTATAAACACTTACAGAATAGAGAAATAGATAATTGCTTCTTTCATTATATCTTCAGAGTGGCTAGAATGATCTGATAATTAAAAGAATTATTAAATGAAACTATATTAAAATTATTGGGAGATATTTTTGTTAAAAAAAGCAGAAGGAATTACAATTCATTGTAATGTATGTGTGATAAAAAATGGTTGAGAAATTTAAATGATCTAGCTATCTATTCATCTATCTATAATTCAGTACAGAGGGGTACATGGTTTCTGGCACAGACTAGCTGTAATGTTACAGGATAGTAATGAATTCTCTGTTGCAGTAACAAAATTTGTGACTTGAGAATTGTCATGGACAAATATATAAATATACTCTGAAAATTTCTCTTCAACCCAGGTACACATTATAAAATCATCTGATTACTCATGGTTGTTATGATTTAATCTTCCTTCCTCTTTTTTATTGCTATGTTTGGGGATGTTTGTGGCCTTAAATTGTAGCAGGCACTTCACATTTTGTATCTTAAAATGTTCATATATGGAAAAAGATTTAAAAATATATGAAAAGGGTCATAAAGTGTTCATGTCATGCTGGGTAGATTATTATAACAGCTATTTCATGATCATTAGTTTTGAAATCAACTTTAACTTTAAAGCAATAAAAGCTCTATAAATATTGTTTCTCCCATTGCAAAAACCTATTGCATGTATATCTTTACTGATTTTGCCCTTTGTCAAATTTAATTTTAAATCAGTATCACCTAATTTTTTTCTCCAATAGTTTTATTTAAGTTTAAATCCTTGATTTAAATATTATTTGTACCTAAAATGAAATATGTCTAAAGGGAATGTGGGCTGGAAAAAGTTGATATAAAATATCTAGGTGTTTTGTTATTACATTTTCACAGAATGTTAATGTTGGCAGTTGACGTGGGTGCAGATAAACTTCACGCGTTCCAACTTCACTTTCTACTTAATGAGATAATACATAAATTATTTTTCGCATAAAGCTGGGAGAAATTATATTTTTATTCAGTCAGTAATTAGATTGCAGCTTTTTATTCAGTCTACCACTCTTAGGCATTAAAAGGCAAGTTGGACGTTTCTTGCCTTGATAAACTTGATCTAATATCACTGAAAAGAAGAGTTATTGAAATTCTCAAAGGAAAAACAACAAAAAGATGATTTTTCGAGTCTATTTCTTAAATTCCTTAAGCAAACCTAGCAAATGTTTATTCTAAACATATGTTACAATTTTTGGCACATTACTTGTTTAGCTTGGGTAAGGGGTGTTTTTTATTTATAAAACTTTGTAATCAAAGCAACTACATAGTTTCTCTTTAATAAGTAAATAGATATGATAAATTATTCAGCACCTAAGCTACCTTGGCTTTATAAAACCTGATTTTATATGTGGGTTATTCTGTTTCAGAGCAGTAAAATATTTTGTTCATTTAAAATTCTTGTTATCATAATATTAGTGCCATAAGATGGAAACACTCAACTTTGTGGCAAACATAGCAGAACAAAGGGATAGTTTTGCCAATTCAGAGTTAATACAACTAATTTTAGTAAATTCAACTTCTGATTTTACCAGCTTCTCATAAAAAGTTATTAGCAAAATTTATCCAATGGGTTGACTTCTAGATTGTTCAGTTTCTCATATATGTTTATATGTTAAAATTTATGAAGTTATTAAGGTTCAAATATTCACAAAAGTAGGTTTATTCCTAAGCATTAAATAACCAAATGTTTATAGAATGGTTGTTCACAGTTTTCACGATTGATAGGATTTAAGAAATGTTTAGAATCACAAGTAGAAACATTCAAAAACACATACCTAACATATGTTTAGACAATTCAATTAAACTGGAATATGTCAATATCAGATTTAGCACAGATTGAAAGAGAAATCTTTATATTGTGATGAATTAATAGAATAGTGAAAAACTATTGTAGGATAAGTCTTTTTAAAAGCTATTTTGTGTTTAGATTTTTGGTATTTAATCAGAATGTTGATATTTGAGAGCATATATTCTCTCATTCAAACAATAGTAAAATCACTGTATAGTAATGAAAATTAAAATTTTAATGCGTGTAATATTAGGGGAAAGTTTTTAAATGTTGCCATAATATGATTTTTAAATTTTTACCAGTTTTTTTTGTCATTTTATTTAAAAATAAAACTAAACTAGAGGGAAACTGGCCTGACATAAAATAAAGATTGTAGACCTTTTTCAGAAATTTGTTTTTAATTACTAACTCAAACAGTAGTCAAATTAGTTCACTGCCAGTAATGCAGAGCAGCCTTATTATTAGAAGGAATAACAATGGAAGTACTATCTTCATTTTCACTCTGAATGGATGCTCCTAAATATTAAATATATTCTCAGTATCGCTTTCATAAAATAAATTAATTTGCAAAACGTGTTAGTTATAGCAAATGAAAAACTAAATTCCATTATAAGTTATAAATTAATGGAATCATTATAAGTTATAAATTAATGGGACTGGAATTTATAAAGAAATATTTTATTTTTTACTTAAAAAATGTGTATTTGAGCATTGTTCAGAGTTGGCAGAAATCAGGTGGAATGTTTTGTATTGCCTGGAGTAGCATTCAACATTCACTGTGCTGAAAATCATATGGCAGATATCAGTGGCACAAACACATCTATAGGACCCTCCTAGAAAACCTGGGGGAAAGCAGGTAAGGGTGCCTGTGATATATGGGTATCTTCAGATCTATCCTTATTTTATCTTAAAAAAAAATTATTTGCAAGCATCGCTGTTTAACCATTATTGGTAAATAAAATCATTTGCAACCTCACAATTCATAGCCACAAACCAATTACTGAGAAAAATGAGCCTGTATTTTTGAGAAAAAAATATAATCTTAGCAGTTTTATTTTAGTTCCAACCACAAAGGTTGAATTTACTTTTCACACTCACTCTTGTGGATCTGTGAAAATAGAGGGTAGTGGCGGAGACTGCAGCTCTGGGTTCAGACTGTCATTGTGGAATGCTTGCATAGGGAACATGTCACAGATTACCTGCAATTGCAATATTTCAAAAACTGGACAGGTCGAAAGAATCACTGGGGCTGTTTGTCAAATATAGATTCCTGTGTCAAGACAAACCTACTAAATTGGAATCTCCAGTGCATAGACCTGGAAATCTGTTAGTTTCCCCACACAACCCAGGTGATCAGGACAGTTGGAGAGACTTGGTGTTGATACATTCTCACTGGGTGGAGCAGCCAATCTCAACTGAAGACGTCAGTTACTATGCTAATTCCATTCTTTCACATTTTTACTGAGTATGTAGTATGTAGCTTGTACTCTAGTGGGCACTGAAAGGCATGTGTAAATACAGGGGTCCTACCTTGTTAACAGTCCTGAGTTTGGAGTACTCTATGTTGCAGTAGAGATGCAACAGATTATAAAGCTGTTGCCTTTGATTACAGGGTAGTGGCACTTTCTTGGTTCCAGCTGCTATAACAAAATCCCATAGACTGTGTGGTTTATAAACAACAGAATTTATCAAGTTCCCAGCAGATTCCATGGCTGGTGAGAGCCCGCTTCCTGGTTCATAGAAAGACATCCTCTCACTGTGTCCTCACGTGGCAGAAGGGGCAAAGGAACTGTCTGGAGTCTTCTTCATAAGCTCACTAATCCTGTTCATGAGAGCTCCACCCTCACAACCTGATCTTCTTTCCTAAGGCCCCCACTTCTGAGACCATTACACTGGAAATTAAGTTTCAACATAAGAATTTTGAGGGACAGGAAACAAACATTTAGTCTATAACCTTCACCTTGATATATCACACTAAAGCCAGGAACTCGACAGGAATCAGTCTCAGAAAAGAATCAGAATACATAATATTGTATTTCATTTGTCTCTGTTCTTTATGAAAGTGTTTTTTTGTTTGTTTGAAGGGCACTATGGTACACTCATGACACAGTTTCCCTTCATTAATAGCTCTCCCTACAACTCTGCGTTTCATCATTTCATTTTATTTTACTGTTGTTTCATCTCTTTTTATAATATACTCAATAGTTTGATTACCAAATTATTGTGTGACCTTTTACAACCTAATTTAAAATAACTGTAAGACTGGGGTTATGGGAGATAATTTTATTGATGTGTTTTATAATTAATTATATATCGACACAGTCCAGTATCATATTTAGGATAATTATAAAATGTAATCACTAGAATATCCACAGTAGGTGGCTGCTGCCTAAAGCTTTCGTTTTGAAATACAACTTTTACTTACTGATTACTGCCACCTCCTTTAATTTGTGGCTAAATCAGTCTCTGTCCTTTCTGTGGAGAAATTGATTTGGAAGCATTTATTATTTGAGTAAGATAATAAAATCTTTGAAGTCTTTGAAAGTGAGATGATTAAAAACAACAGATGACAGTTGAGAAGATGGTTACACACTTCTTTTCATCAGTTAATATGGCTCATGATTTTCCCACTGCTTAATAGGCTTTGACAATTTTAAGGACAGTTTAATCATGAAATGTTTTATTTTCATTGTAATTTGAACATGCTAGGAGGTCTGAGGGTTGCCAGGTTTCCCTTTTGGAATTGAGCCTTTCTCTGCAGTAACTAGTCTGTAACCTACTAGCTTTCATTCTGGGGGAAAAAAAAAGAAAGGAAAAAGAGAAACTATAAAAATACACTAGGTGTTGAGTCAAATATTTAATGTCATTATCTTTTATAAATAATAAACTCACGATTGGAAGTTATTTTCTTAGTGACACTTTTTTTTCCTACCATTAGTGGGTTATGAATGATTAATAAATAAAATTAGTAAGAAATTACTATGCATGTGACTTCTTTTTGATGTCTATACTTTTTGTGTCTGATTCTAGGAAATACATATCTTTAAAACTTGTGTGTTGTGTGTAATGCCTACCTCTGACCAGCCATTATCCTCGGAAAGCTAAATTGAGTTCAGTAAGCTGAGCATTCCCATTTAGACCCTTAGGTCAGTTTTGATGTATTGAAGTCATTTACTGTCTGGAGGAGATGGACGAACGGTTTTAATGTGACGACTAAGCCTTTTCATCCTTTACCTCTGCTTGTGTTACAGAAACCCTTGAAACACTCATCAGACAAGCAGAGAATTACACCAGCATACTTTTCTGCAACACCTACAGGAACATGGCCTTGGAGGCTGCTGCTTCCATCCAGGAGTTCTTCACTGACGTCGGGCTCTTTTTATTTGGTGCGGATGTTAATCCTGAAGAATTTGTAAACAGATTCTTTGACAGTCTTTTCCCTCTAGTCTACAATCATCTCATTAACCCTGGGGTGACTGACAGTTCCCTGGAATACTCGGAATGCATCCGGATGGCCCGCCGGGACATTGGTCCGTTTGGTAATATTCCCCAAAGAGTCCTGGGGCAGATGGGGCGATCGCTGCTGCCCAGCCGCACGTTTCTGCAGGCGCTGAATCTGGGCATTGAAGTCATCAACACCACAGACCACCTGCGCTTCTCCAAAGAGTGCAGCAGGGCGCTCCTGA
This sequence comes from Camelus ferus, assembly GCF_009834535.1. Taxonomy (NCBI): domain Eukaryota; kingdom Metazoa; phylum Chordata; class Mammalia; order Artiodactyla; family Camelidae; genus Camelus; species Camelus ferus. The sequence continues at coordinate 39,969,389 of NC_045709.1, read as the reverse complement.
GGATGCAGTACTGCCCTCACTGCCAGGGCCTGACGTTCAGTAAGCCATGCATGGGCTACTGCCTCAACGTCGTGAGAGGCTGCTTGGCACACGTGGCAGAGCTTCACCCACACTGGCACACGTACATCCAGTCGTTGGAAGAGCTGTCGGATGCCATGCATGGGACATACGATGTTGAACATGTGCTCCTGAACTTCCACTTGCTCGTTAATGATGCTGTGATGCAGGCTCACCTTGATGGACAGACAATATTGGAACAGGTAAGCAGCCGCTCAACGGTTACCGATTTCTTAGAAGTCAACCATTAGCTGCACACAGAAAGCGTGCTGATTATAAGCGCATCATTATAGACTTTCAGTTACGGCAGCTTTCCCAGGTAATACTTTGGGAAGTAGTCTGAGAATGCGTGGGTTGTCATAGTCAGTTCTAAATATATTTTACATCTTACATCAAAATCTTGGTTAGCTAAAATACCAGTTTCTCCTCTAGGTAGAAGTTAGTTCGGTGAGGTAGCGAGGGCTCCATTTTAAAATCAGGAGTGCGTAGACTTGAATCTGCAGTCTGCCAGTAATTCTCAAGTCCCTGAGCCCCTTTGAGCCTCAGTTTCCTTGGTGAAAAGAGGAAAATAGTAACACATAAGTTTTGGAGTATTCTTTTTTGGGAAGATCAGCAATAATGTAGGCATTCTACCTGCTATGGTGTCTTGTACTCCAGAAATGGGTAGTTATTGTTAGTATTTCAAACACATCTTTAAATAGAAAATGCCAGTTATATATTCATTAATTGAAGACTTGATATCTTAGAGTTCAAAAGTGTTTTTTCAGAGACTCTCCAGGACCTGGTGCAGTGCTGGTGTGATGAGTTTTCAAAACATGGTCTATACAGCATCCTGGTGTTTTATTCCAGGAAGACTTTAAGAAACAAAATGATCAAACCTAAGGGTTTTCTACTTCTCTCACCTTCTGTAGAACCACTTAAAAAAAATATTCACAGGCCGTTCTGGTAATGGTTCTCGTATCCCATACAGTGAAGTAGGACACGCTGGAGCTGTTTATCCTAAATCTCCTGTCCTGAAATGAAGTTGTATTCCTTAGTGCAGACAGAATGTGTCTCCCCACCCTAACACTGATTTACTGAATTAATAAACATTCTCATTATTGACTTTGTAAGTCAGTTCCTTTGATTAATTTCCAATAGAAATTGAATATGAAAATCTTTATGCCCAAGCACATCACCTTCCTCCCCTTTTCTTCCTTGCTTTCAGGGTCTTTGCAATACCTGCGTGAGCCTATATGGTACTTTTATGCAAGTGAGCAGTGGTGCCCTCTTTAGGTGGATGTCATGGCGTGATGTGTCTTGGCAGGTAGAGTGTGAGCTGGATTTCACTTCTCACTCCCTGATCCATTCAGCTGGTGTCCCGGCCTTTCTGCAGTCTCTTGTCCCTTTATGGAGACCATGCATGCAACCAGAACTTTTGGGAGGGACATAATAAACCAACTCAAAATAAGGTTTATAAAAGCTGTCTAAGGGTTCCTATATTTCATAGTTATGAGGAAGAAACATGTAGGTCTAGGATACAAAATAGCAATATTATGATATTGAGTATCTCCAGAAGGGTAAACAGGCACAACAAATCTGAAACCAAGTCCAGGTTTGAATTATTAATTTGTGGCAAGCCATTTAACCTCTCAGTGCCAGAGTGTTCTAATGTACACAAGTGAACAGATTTTTAAGACTCTTTTTTATTATGCATGTATTTTGGAGACCTGGAGGGCCTTTTTGTATCCTTAAAATCAATCACATAGAAAATTATCTCTTTTTTTTTTTTTCTATTTTAAAGGCTCCACTAACATAGATTTGTAATTAGGTAGACATGTTTTCAAATCCTGAGTTCACTGCGTATTAGTCATGTGATCTGGACAAGCTCCTAAAACCCTCTGGGTCTGTTTTGTGAAGAAGGGAGTGATGGTTTAAATGGGATAACAGAAGGCTCTGATGTTGGAAGGCACTTGGTACCTGGGAAGCTTGCTTTTACTTTCCCTATTCTGGGGCCAGCTCTGAGCAAACCTCGGTGAAGCAGGTTACTTTAGTATCTTAAAGGATTAGAATCATCATCGTCACTGTGTTTTATAAATAAATTTTAACACTTTTTGTCATATGCAACTTCTTGGTGGATTTTCAAAGAACATCCTTTTCTTTTAAGCAAATAGAGCTATTTCGTATAATAAATGGTCCTATAACTATCTTGAGAAACATCAATTATTACTAATTAATTGTAGATTCTTTTCCAAGTTAAAAAAATAACTGGGATTCTCTTTAATACTTATGGTGACAGAAGGAGAAACTGACTTTAAATTCCTTGAAAATTGACTCATTAATATTTATTTCTGCCAACTTCAAAGTGATTTATAAGCTGTTTATCAAGCTTTGATAACCTGTTCACACATCAATGAATTTAACAAATTCAAAATAAATTGCTGGTAAGCCAGCAAATAATGACTTTCTCATATTCCCAAAGCAATCTCTGAGATCTAGTACTTTCAAATCTAGTCCTCAGTAAATACATATATCCACTTTGAGAAATCCAGAGGGGTACCTGATGTATCATACATCTGTTGGATGAATTTCAACTGGAAAAAAAAAAACTGGAAACATTTTCAGTTTCCTGATAAAATCATAAATATTTACAATTTGGTTAAACCAGTAAAGAAACAAAATCTAATTTATAAGAGAGTATTTTAATTTTGTAATTATTCTGGGGACTCAGACAAAAATCTAATAAAGCATTAACAGAGAGCCATCAAAGTATGGAGATTAGAAAGTACATTCTTCTCTCAGACTGGATTTCCCATGTGTCTCTACCACTTAGAAGCTTTGAGTTTGGGCACTTGATTATTTAATCTTTTTCTACTTTAGTTTCCTCTTTGGTGAGACAGGTCAAGAACAGTACCTACATGGTAGAGTTCTTGTGAGAATAAGATGTGTTTTCATGCTTAGACTAGTGTCTTGTCCATGGTAACTATTTAAAGCCTATGAATTATTATTACATTATATTCTTTATAAATACTTCATTGATTTCTCTGGTATTTTAAATGCTTTCAGAGAGAACACCTCTTTCTTAATGTGGTATAGAGTTCAAAAAAAATTTTAAAGAGGAATTTGATGTAAGCAAATAATTCTAAAGATTTGCCTCAAATGAGAAGAAAAAGCTGGAATGTTTAGAAAACATTATTCCAAAGTCTATAATGTATTATAATATTAATGAATATTAATTGCTAATTATTTGATAGAAATGATATGATTTCCTTGTTAGGAAATAATTGAAAGATTTTTTTTTTGGTAGAAAATGAATGAATGATTCCTTACCAAGAAAACTTGATAAAAACTTGATATTAAAAAAAATTCTATTTACTATTAATTGAATTCAGCATATTATTTATTAATATAATTTAATGCTTTAACTTATTAGAGGAACATAATTCAGAATCTGGGTTAATTTCAGTGTTTGAACATCTTCTAAGTGGAACAAATGCTACCAAGAAACTCAGCTGAACACTGATTCTATAAAATTTTAGAAGTAAAAAGTTTTTTTCCAGCCTTATTGTGATATACTTGACAAAATAAAATCCCTCCTTAAATATTTGGTAGAATTCAGCAGTGAAGCCATCTAGTCCTGGCTTTAACTTTGTTGAGAGCTTTTTTATTACTGATTAAATCTTCTTACTCATTGATCTGTTCAGATTTCCTATTTTTTCATGTCTCGGTCTTGGTAGGATCTATGTTCCTAGGAATTGTTTCTCACGGGTTATTCATTTGTTTGGCTTGTAACTGTTCATAATAGTCTTGAAATATCCTTTGTATTTCTGTAGTGTCACTTGTAATAGCTCCTCTTTCATTTTTAATTTTCTTGAGTCTTCTCTTTTTTTAATTAATGGAACCAAAGATTATTCATTTTTAAAAATCTTTCCAAAAACTAGCTCTCAATTTTGTTGGTATTTTCTGGTCTCTATTTCACCCATTTCTGCCCTGATCTTTGTTATTTCCTTCTTTCTGGTAATGTTGGGCTTAGTTTGTTCTTTTTTCTAGTTCTTTGAGGTGTAAAGTTGGTTGTTTACTTCAGGTCCTTCTTTTCCCCGAATGGGGGTGTTTATCACTATGTACTTCCCTGCTTTGCTGCATCTCGGAAGTTCTTGTAGGCTGTGTTTCCACAGCTGGGGCTTGAGGGTTCCCTGCAGGTTGTATGACACCGTGCTGGGTGCAGAGTTTACGGCAAGAGTGTGTCTCAGCTTGTCCTACTGGCCATGTGGGGATTTTCTTGCCTGATGGAGAAGTCACCCAGCTAGTTTCTAATAGAAATCAGTTTTTCTTATCTCTTATCTGTGCACTATTAGTAGAGTTTCAGCTGGTTGCATCTAAATTACTTTAGGAAAGCCAAGTACTTCAATATTAATACCTATCAAAATTGAGTTTAAGGTGAATTGTACACACTAATGCACTCTAATTAAGACTACATTGTTGAGATAACTAATATCTGATCACTTCTTTGCTGCACACCTACATTTATCTGAATCTGTAAAATGAAGCCTAATGAATCAATCACGTGTTGTTGCGTGGCTCAGTGATATCTTTATATATAAGTTGAAAGGAACATTCAAATGGATTATTTATGGTAAAGCACAGGTTTTTTTTCTATTTCTTCTCTAGTGTGGTATATATTTTCCTAAAAAAAAATCATTGTGTATTCAATTTTACATAATAGGGATTATGGGACACATAAGGTTGAAGCAGTTACTCTCAAGTCTCTGTCCTCAAAACAGCTCCTTGTGTGGTGGGAATGGTGGGTGGGACACACATCCCAAGGATGGGGGAAGCGGGGAAGGAACTTCTGGTTGCCTGGATCCAGCTCACCCGTCAACTGACAGTCATGTTCTCTCAGTGACAATGTGTAAAAAGCCAAGCAGACGTTATTTTTGAAGTTTATCTTTTTAGGAGCTTTCATCCATGTACATGTTTGTATTTGGTTACTACAGAATACAGCGCTGTGACCAAAGATTATAAATCAGCCACCTGTGGGCACTTTGTGGGTAGCTGGGCAAGACTTCATTAAAAATACCTTCATAATACATTTAAAGATGTCATGTTTACCTTTGCCTAATTTTTGTTAGCTAATGTGCTAGACTAATGTTGAACTTGTAAGCATTATGTTGTTCAAATGAGCTGGTTCTTCTGAGAAGTAAGACTTTTGACAAGAAAAGGGGAAAGCCATAAGAATTAAATTAGCACCAATCAAAGGGGGAAAATGTAAGCTCCTTGGGTAAAAGGCAGCTCTGACAGAATCCAATGAAAGTGGGCTAACCAAATCCAGAAAAATCTATAAGCTAATAGAGAAGGAAAGGAAGATCCATTAGACCATGAGAAGGTCATCCAGTCCAACTCAGCATTCTGTACAGAGATCACTTTGAAAGGTTTCACCCACTTAATTCTACATACTAAGTAGTGATAGGGAGCTTGCTATTCCAGAACTGGTGGCACTAAGCATGTAGTAATAATTAGTGGGTTTTCCTTTCAGTGCTAGGCCCATTTATTTCTCTTCAGATGTGAAACAAGACAAAATTTTTCAGGACTAGAGGCAAGTCAAAGGGTAATTCTATTGCCCACTGATTTTCTACTCAAAGATTATGACATATTGAGATAGTTCTGTAATATTTTCAGCCTCTCCTGGTAAGAATTTCCTTTACATGCCTGATTAAATCTGAATCCTTCATCTTTCGGAGACCTGCCCCTTGCACACATGGATTGTGGGCGGTGGGGAGGTCCAATTTGGCCCTTCGATAACCTCTCTTGAAATGATTGGCAGTGGTGATGGCCAGTCAAGGCCCATGTACCTCATATGCGGTAAGTCTGAATGTTTTAGGAACATATTGGATAACAAGCTTGCATAATTTAAGGATAGATATTTCATAAGACTTTGAAAATGTTGCATGATTAATTTGTGATTTTTACTTTTCTGAGAAAGATTACTTGAGAATGATAACCATCATTCTTTATTTCTACCTAATTTCCTGAGAAAGAAAAAAAAATTATTAGATGTTTTATGAAGGCCTGAGGCCCTATAGAGGGAAATCTGGACAAAGATCTCTGGGAATAGTGGTTCAATATTTCTAGTTGTTGGAGAATCCACCCTTATGGTGGGTGGATACCTGCATCTTAGGTTACCATGCATGGTACTCTAGGTAGGAATGCTTTGAAGACAGGGACTAAGGCCATCTAGATGTCAGATATTTGAAGGCTCTTACTATGCCTTCTTGCCTGATACCTTCTTCTTTCCAGGCGTCTGACTCCCTTTTATTCAGTTCTTCTTTATATGCTTTCATGTTAAGATCACTATTGTAACCACACAGCCCTGTCTTTCTCTCCTGGAGGACCTGCTGACTCAGGATGGAGTTGGCCAGACTGGAGGGAGCCTGGGGACTGACAGCTGGTACTTGCCAGGCGAGGATCTTTTCATCTCCCACCATCAAAGACGGGTGCTTCTCCTTCCTCAGGCTCCTGGTGTCTGGAGGACTGCAGTCTCAGACCCCCAAGTGTACTTTTTAGAAAATCAGGAATGGAAGGATAATTTTCAGAACCGTTAAATTTTTTTCAATTTTTGCATCATGTATGCATTTGCTTTGTTATGTTACTGAAGTTTCTTAGTGATAATAGAGCTCTTATTCCAGTAATATGAGCTTTTGTCTCCCGGGAATAAGAAGGTGTTAACAATACCCAGTAATTCTTTTTGATTTTTCTTACATAATTTTTGCTTGAATTTTATGAATGTGTAGCTATTCATATTGCATCACTGATGTTCACAGATGGTTTGAAAAAGTTATCCTCTACCTTAAATGGGATAAATTCTCTCTAAATTGAATACTGCATAAAAATTTGTTGGTTTTTTTCCTTGATGAAGTTCAGCAAGGATGTGGTATTTCTGTTGGAGTTTTTGCTTCTTGCTTTCTACCTGGGTGTTTTCTGAATGCAACAAGGCTTTTTTGGTTGGAGATTTTTAATTCATTGATTTTTAAGGCACATAATTTTTAAGTGCATTTATGATTTTAGTTTTTGCAGTTAATTTTGTGCACATTTGCTGTCTTTTTTTTTTAAATTGAGAGTTTGTAAACTGGTATTAACTCTGTCCTGTAAATCAGCAATCCTTTGGCTTCACCAGTTAAGAGTTATCCATTTTTTGATGCCTTCGACGTATCCAATTTCACATTCCCACAATTCATGTTTCTCCCCCCAAGAACAGCAGCCTGATTGCTTATCTTAGCAAGTGTTCACTTAGAGGCTCAATCAGACTCTCTTTATTATTAAGACCTCGTTCTTAGGCAGGGTTTACAAGAGGTTTTTTTTTTCCCTCGAAAGTAATTCTGCCCTTTCTTTCCTTCTACTTTTGAAATTCTTATGAAAGCAGCTTTATGCCTCTCTGAAGATTGGTATTTATCTCCGAAGTCTCTGTTAGTGCTGTCTGAAGCTGTTCTCCATTCTTCTTATGGATTTCGAAGGCTGTTTTGGTTGTAGCTTTGCTGGATTTGCTTTGATGCAGCTCCTAAAAAAATCTTGCTTATAATGTCAACGATCAGCTGAACTTGTAAACATTTAGATTTTTCTCTTTTCTGTGCTTTCTATGAGTTGGTTTAAGCTCAAGTAAAGAAAAGTAGCTTTCCAGCTCTTTCTTCGTGGTCTTCACATTTACCATGATTTAAAGTCTCCAGACTCTTTTCAAAGTAGTGAAACTTCTCAATAGTTTGATGTTTTTCCTGTATAAGGACAGATGCTCCAGTGGGCAGTTCTTTATATCCCCTTGCACAGTAATAAAAAGTTTTAATCACCAAACCCTCACTCTAACTATGAAAGCCATCATCTCTGACAGTATTTCTTGGGAATCTGGGCTTGTGCTAAGCTCCCTTGGCTGCATTCCCACTCCTGGGCATGGAGTCTCCAGGCTCAGGATCACACAGAGCATCATGGCCATCGGTGGACCTTCCATGGCCCCCAAGGCCCCTGATGACTTTTAAAATCAGAAATAAAGCATCCATGTCATGTATTACACTCCCCAAGGTAGTGTTTACATGAAGGCACTAATTAATTTAATTAGACAACACATCAGTAAAAAGTAACCTAATAAAAATGGGCATAGGGTTTTAAATAACAGACATTCTCCAGAGAAGATACATGAATGCCTAATAAACATACAAAAACATGTTTTGCATCATCAGTCACTAGGGACATGCAAAAAATCACAGGGAGGCAGTGACACGCCACAGCCCCTAGGATGGCTATAATGTAAATGATGACAAGTGTTGAGGCTCAGGAGAAATTTAAACACTCACACATTGATGGGAGGATTGTAAAATGGTGCGGTTACTTTGGCAAACAGTTTGGCAGTTCCTCATAATGTTGACCATAGAGTTACAGTATGACCCAGCAATTTCACGCTGAGGTATATATCCAAGAGAATTTAATACCGTAAGTCCACAAAAAATTGCATAAGGATACTCATGGCAGCTTTATTTGTAATAGCCAAAAAGCAGAAATGACCTAAATGTTCATCAACTGATGACTGGATAAAGTATTTTATAGCCATTCCATGGAATGTTATTTGGCAGTATAAAAGGATGAAGTACATGCTGCAATATGATTGGACCTTGGAAACATGCTATGTGAAAGAAGTTAGTCACAAAAGAACACATATTATGAGATTCTGTTTCTGTGAAATAGCTAGAGTGGCAAATTCACTGAGAAAGTAGACTAGTGGGTACCAGTGGTTGAGGTGGGGGAATGAGGAGTTAACTGCTCATACATATAGGATTTGGGGGGGAGGGAGCAATAAAAATACTGTAAGACTACAAAGTGATGATGGCTGCGCATCTCTCTTCATACGATAAAATTCACTGAGCTGCGTATTTCAAAAGAGTGAACTTCATGATACATGAATTATATAACAATAAAGCTGTTACAAAAATTTTTAATGTATCATTTTGAAAATTGACTCATACAAACTGAAAGCCAGTATATTCCAGTGAATAATCCATGTATGAGTTTGTTCTATTTATTGGCCTGTGCTTCTGGAGGCTTTGGGAACACAGAGGAACAGTGTGTCTTTTCATTTGTCATCCAAATGACACACTAAAAATGTTTTTAGACATTTTATCACTAATGCTTCAAGGTCCTTCAGAGAAAAAAAATTGTCTACCCTTGTCTTAAGGGTGTTTTCCTCACGGGCAGTAAACTTTTAGACCTTGAAAAACTGTTTCTCTCATTCAAGAAAATTTAGGGTCAAATAAAAATAGATAAAAATGGTGGATAATCTTATTTGGTTATCTAAATATGCAACAAATGTCTGTTGCCTGCCTTCAGTGTACCAGGCAGTGCTAGACACTGAATTTATACCAACTGAGCTTGCAGAACTTACAATGGACTAACTTATTTTTCTGTAACCATATTTGCATCTCAGGTCTGTTCTCCACAGAGAAATCAGGATAATCTTTCCAAAATATAAATTATATTATACTTAAAATCTTTCAGTGGCTTCCTATTAACCTTAGAGCCTAAGGTTAGAGCCTAAAAGCCTTTATATTGACCTCTAATGCTTTGCATATCTGGCCTTTACCCTCATCTTGAACCACTTTTGATAATTCTTTGCTCTAGCTGTGCTGGGGTTCTTTTGATTCCTTTAGCAGACAGTCCTTTCCCTTGACTCCTGTCAGTTACATTTTCTGGAGAACAGGCTCTTCCCAGCCACCCCTACCCTCCTTCTCTGACCGATGCTTTGCTGCTAACTCATTTTGGTCTCATCTGAGATGCTACTAACCCTGGGAAGGTGTCTAACCTCCAACCTAAAAGGTTAGGTAACTATGTATTATGTTCTAGTAAAACTATAACTTTTCCTTTACTTCATTTTGTATTCATGCAGTTATTTAATTATTCATTAATATTTTATATTCAATTGTCTGTGCCCAGAAGGCAGAGACCATCTGTTGTGTTCATCATGGTATCTCTAGAGTCTAAGGCTTGATAGACACATGAGTCCCTTGATGAATACTTGTTGAGCAGCAGTAAATCTGGCCTTTCAGCTGCATTGCCTGGGCTATTGGAATTGTCTCCAAGTTGATCTCTCTGTTCCACCTCTGCCTTCTTTGTGTCTATATGAAAAAAGTCCAGACTCCTTAGCATGGTGTGCAAGGTCCTCTGGGTCATGATACCACCCTTTCTCATTCATCAGTCTCATTCCATTTCTCCTGACCTACCCTCCTCCTCCTGGCATCCGAGTTCCAGATTAAAGTACATCACCCACTCCCCTCGGCCCCACGTGGACTGGATTATTCTCCTGCTATGTCCATCTCACCAATGAAACTAGAAGCTCGTTCAGAGAATTCACTGGATCTTTTTCATCTCTTTATCCCCAGTGCCCATTAAAGTGTCTGGCAATATTTGTTGAACTGAAATGACCTCCAGACTCCACAGCAGAAACTTCTTGATTAATGCACTGAATTAGATTTAATTTCAAACATTTACAATTTTTCAATGAATCTTAAATTACTAACATTTCATATCTCCCATGGGAGCACAGCAAGACAATTGTGATAATCTATGATTCTTTAATGAATGCACAAAACGCTTCCATTAAACTTTTATGCAGATAAATACTCTGACATTATTAATGTTATATCTGCATTTATCTTAAGCCCAGTCAAAAATCCCATGTATCAAATTAGGTTATTGGAAATAAGGGCAAAGCAAAAATAATCAACGTTAAAAACAAATCTTGATAGACGTGCATTTACTCTGTATTGTTCTGTGAGCGATCCTGCACCATGCCTTCCACCTTGTAATTCTCATTCCCGAAGACAAACGTCAGGCATTTGGGCTTCTCCAGTTCATGTATTAGTTTGGTACTAGGACAACCAGAGCTGCTCAGGGAACTGGAGCAGAACTGAGGCAGACTGTCAACCGACATGCCCTTTAGACCTCTTTCTTTCTTTTTTTTTAATTGAAGTATAGTGAGTTTACAGTGTTGTATTAGCTTCTGGTGTACAGCAAAGTGATGCAGTTTTATATTTATTTTTATACAATATGTATATACTTTTTTCATATTCTTTTCCATTATAGGTTATTACAAGATACTGAATACAGTTTCCTGTGCTATACAGTAGGACCTTGTTGTTTATCTGTTTTATATATAGTAGGGTGTATCTGCTAATCCCAAACTCCTAATTTATCCCTCCTCCCCCTTTCCCCTTTGGTAACCATGTTTCTTTTTTAATAATTTTATTGAAGTATAGTCAGTTTACAATGTTGTGTCCACTCCTGGTGTACAGCACAATACTTCAGTCACATAGGAACATACATACCATCATTCTCATATTCTTCTTCACTGTAGATTACTACAAGATGAAATTTTTGTTTATTTGTTGTTGTTGTTTGGGGGGGAGGTAATTAGGTTTATTTCTTTATTTTTATAGGAGGTACTGAGTATTGAACCCAGGACCTTACTCATGCTAAGCGTGTGCTCTAGCACTTGAGCTATCCCCTCCTCTCCTCTATGTCTATGTCTGTAAACTATTTCTGGTTTACAGAATCCCTCCTGGTTCCTATAAGGAAATTTTAAAAACTGCTTTCTGCCATTCATTAGTGTTCTTTTAGATGTTAGCAGTAGACATTGTTTGAAAACGTATTGTATGATCTTAAGTTGGGGGAAAAACTATGTATAATATTTATGTCCTAGAAAGCATTGCAGGTTATCACCATACATATTAGTGCACCAAAGGCTCTAATAAATCCTGCTAGTTAAAAATATCCATTAGCTATATTAAGGAGAGCACTTTCAATATATATTTAACCAAGACCCCATTTTTACCTGGACGTGTTATGGATTTTCTGCTAAACACACTCTGGAAAATTCTGCTCAGAGGTAAGTTTCATGATTTATTTGGGGCTTTCGCCACAAGTAAATTTCTTTGAGGGGAAGTTGAAGGTAACGGAGCCTAATATGTGGCCAGTTTGAGGTTCAGAGCTAGACTGTTGGCAGCTATGATCCTCAGTTGGGTCCTCTCAAATCACGAAAGGTCAATCTCCCGAAAATTCACCATGGGCTCTGGCAACACAGTCCAGAAAATGAATTCCTTTGAAAATTGTATGTGAATTTGATTGAACTGTAATTTTTCCAGGTGTAGCGCTGTGAAAATAGAAGGCTAAACGTTCTCTTGACCTTCCAGAAATGGTCTGTGTCCATGGAGAGCTGAGAATAAATGTACCTGAGTTAAATATCCTTGCCTGTCTGTGGCTCTTCTACCTTCGCACTAACCATGTTTATTCAGCTCCTTGTCTGTATATACTGACAGTTACTCACAATGACCATTAGGATGAATTCCCTAGCTCAGAGCATAAGCCAAAGGCCATGTAAAACTTCCAGTTTAAAACTATATGTTATTGGGGCAGATTGGTATTCCCTCACTAACTTGGATGAAGATACGAATGCTTCATAAATATATTAAAATTTCTTAATACGTAATACCAGTAGAATGTGATATTTTCATTACTTGTTTATCAACAAATCATGTAATCTGTGCAATTAAAATGCAGATCACAACCATCAATATTCTCAGTGAGGTGGGGGGGGTCCTTATTTCCATCCTGGGATGTACAGAAGTCCCACTGCTGAATCCCAGCCCCAAAGCTAATACATAGACTCCTTCCACCCCACTGTTTGGCCTCCTCTGACTTTGCTGATGGTTTTTCCTTAGACTGACCGTCCACTGAGTAGCCTCAGAACAAAGAGGTATAATGTGTTTTCTAATGTTTCATACAGGACAAGTCTTACCCTGTTCAGAGACAGAGGACACGCCTACCTTGAACTTTACTAACCCCCCATCTGAGAAGTAATATTACGATTAGTGAAAAAAAGAAACCAAGTTAATCTTATGAGATGGATAAATACAAATGAAAATAAAACACATGCATTCATTTGAACCTACAAGCAGGAGGGACTTTTAAAATAAAACAAAATGAATTTTATGTTTTTGGGAAATTTGAAATAAGTAAGAGAGCAGCCCCTCCCCCGCCCCTTAAAATACTTCCTTTAATGCCTGAATAGTCAGATGTGACCAGGTGTTGATAGTAGGTATCTATATCTTTTCAGTTTTTTTTTTTACATTTTCACCACTTTCCACAGTTCCCAGTTTAAAAAGAAGTGTAGTTAACAGCGTGGTCTTTTCTTCCCCTTTTTAATTTCACATTCTCTACACTGATGATTTCAGGTTTCTGGGACAAAAACAGTGATTTATTCCCAGAGTCACTTTGGGGACCCTTGTCCTATCAGCCTGCTAGAAATTGATTTCTCAGATTAAATTAGCACCTTATTTGTATCTAGGCAAGACAATCTCTGAACACTGGAGCTAAATACACAGTTTTCTACTTGACACTTTTTCTCAGGATGTCCCCAAACTATTCAAAACCCACAAATCCAGAGCTGAACTCATCGTCTTGTCTCCCAAACCCAATTACTCTCTGGCACAGTACATCCACCTAGAAACCTAGGAACCATCCTTGACACCTTCTTTCCAGTGCTGATTCTCCCGATTTCATACCCTAACCATATCTCAGATATGTTTGAGTCTCTCCTTTGTACCACCAGCCATTATTTTGTATGGATGATTGTAGGCAGATGTGTCCTAATTAGTCTAATCTCATCCAGTCTCTCCATGTCCCCCACTGCCCCACACCATCTATCAGAATAACATTTGAAAAACTTAGTTGTAACCTCATTTTCTCAGGATTTAAAGCCCTTCAGTGGTAGACTTGACAAATCTTTTTAATATAGTCATCAGACTGTCTGACTCTCAGACATCTCTCCATCTGATTCTCTCACCAGCAGCTCCCATCTGCCCTCAGTTACCCTGGAGATGTATTTTACAGATGTTGACCCCAAAGCTCCACTCCTGGAAACTGTTGCATTGAAATAAAAATACTAGTAGCATTCAAAGACACAACACAAAGATGTTTATATTTGCAGCAACATTCTAACCACAACACTGGAAACAAATATCCAAGGATGGGGGACTGTTGAATAAATTAGGATACAGCCACACTAAGGAGGATTATTCAAGAATCATTGATAATGAATTAAAACGGTATCAATAGATGTGAATGGATTTTTATGTGATACTATGGGACTGAGAAAGTGAAATGAATAGAAGCACATATGATCCTATTTTTATAAAGCATTCAATGTGTGCATAGACTGTCTTTGTTTATAAATATGAATGCATATGTATACATGTGTGAATGTGTTTATGTGCCAAGTATGGACACATGAACATGAAGAAAAATAGAAAAGGATGAAACAAGCAAAGTAATAGGAAAAATCTATGGCATTGAATACATAGAACCCAGCATTCTGATATGATCGCACTAATGACATACTATATGAGTGTGCATATGTGTGTGTATCTCTGTGTACACATAAATGAGAAAGCATAAAACTGCATTTGTGTATAGTTAGTGACTTCTGATATGTTCATAAAATAAGTGATATTTCAGTTGCAAAACAAAGCTTTGCAGAGATCTGACGATATAATTATAATTTAGTTAAATCAGACCAAGTAAAGAATAAAATGTGTGTATATGTGTATATCTGTTTGTACATGTTTGTGCAATTGAGAAGGATGCCGTAGAAGGTAAGGTCTCAGCCAAATGCCTCTCCCTTCTCTGGAGGCACCCACTATTGGAAACTGGTTAGATATCCTTCCAGAACTCTAATGTGCATCTAGGTGAGGTATGGTGAAGTAGAATTGCTGGCTGGTTGAGCGTATACACTCAAAACCTTAACAAAAACAGCCAGATCCCCTCCAACGTACCTCTTTATGCTCACGCTCACAGTGTAAGAGGTCATCTTCCCAACAGCTCTGCCAGTAGTTGATACTGTCCGTCTTTAAAATGTCTTCTAGTTGGGTGGATGGAAATTGTATTTTTAATTTCACAGGTAAGTGCTAAGGCTATCAGCTCTCATATGATTTTTTTCCATCTGTATTTTTTTCTGTGCCTTAGGTATTCATATTCTTTGTTCATTTGCTTTCCTCCACTGGGTCATTTGTCTTTTTCAACTTTTCTGAATAATAAGCATTTGTCTATTAAATATACTATTTTCCCAGTCAGCAGTGTCTCTTCCAAGTACTTTTCTAACAATTTTCTGACAATGCAACTTTCTGACATCTGAATCTTATGTGAAATATTAGTTATAGGTGGTCAGTATTAGTGAAAAATAAGGAAGGCAGAAAAACCTGGAATTCCTTAGTGTGGTAAACAGGAAGACACAATGTTATCCCACTTTGAGTACTTATGGAAGGGGGCATTTAAATTGTCTCCAGAATTATCACTTGACTATTTCTAACAAATGAGGTAGTTGAGAAGAAACTGCTAACTTTTTTTGCGTAAACGTGTATTAGCTTTGTTTTGGGGTTGTGGGGAGGCACTGAGAACCATCAGGAACAACAGAAAATGACTGAGCGAAATACCTCCTCTGCTCTACTCTAAACGGCGGCACAACAAAGCCTGTTGAGATGTACAGACCGAAGGCTTGCAAGGTTGACAAATAACCTCAAGTTAAGAGATCAAGGGTGACTTAACTTCACAGGTGATATTTTAACTGAACTGTGAAAGATGGTAACGTTTAGACAAGGAGAAAAGAAGAAAAGTGCGAAGTCCAGGGTAACTCCAGAGACTGAGTAATACAGTTTAGCTAAAGCATGTGATGGTTAAAGTGGAGTGCTGGGAAATTTGGAGGTTCCGCTGTAAACTCACAGCTGTGGGACGCTTTCGTTGGTACTCATTAGGAAAAGGGAGGAACCACTGAAGGCTTTGGATCGGAAAAGCAGTATGATCAGAACTGTGCTTTAGGAGGGTGGATCAGGGAGCCTGGGGAGAAGGGTTAGAGCTGGGAGAGTTGGAAGGAAAGTCAGCAAGGCAGCTCTTGCTTCCATCCAAGGAAGAGAGAAAAGCTAATGGAAGCCCTTACTGGAGGGATGGAGTTTGCCACACAGGGGAGAAGTGAATATGCAAGAAACCTGATGAGAGCAGAATAAACAGCCTGTGAACATTTTAAACCTCTAGCCGATGCCATTTCTGAAGCATCTGCAAACATTTTCAGCTTTGAAAAAATAGGGAAAGTATGGTTATGTTGATGTGTCTCCCTTTCATTTCTTTGTCTAAATATTACATTTAAAACTACTTATCTTTACAATGTAGGATTCTTACTCCCTTTGGTAAGCAAAATGGCCAAGTTTTGATTTTGTCTGTAGGGATATCATTTAGTCTTCTCAGTGTCCCCTAGTCTTCCCCTTGATTTTGAGTTGCTTCTCCTTCTTGCCTTGTGGTTTCTCACCACCTCAGCAATGGCTGGCCCTCTGCTTTTTGTGGCAGTGCCCAGAAGTCTGTAGTATGTCAGCTTGTGTAACTCAAAGAGTTTTAAATGTCCCAAAGCCCGATGATCACAGAAAGAAAAAATACACTTTTTCCCCCAGTGACCATATTGAAAAATGTAATTGAATCAAGCTTTGCTGAATAAAACCAATATTCACTGTCGGGAATTTTATCCCATTTTTATCCTCTCAGCCGCAGGGTAGAATTCCTCTCTTTTTCCCTTTCTAC
The DNA here is from genome assembly GCF_009834535.1 of Camelus ferus. Taxonomy (NCBI): domain Eukaryota; kingdom Metazoa; phylum Chordata; class Mammalia; order Artiodactyla; family Camelidae; genus Camelus; species Camelus ferus. The sequence goes on along the minus strand of NC_045709.1, from coordinate 39,952,703 downwards.
CAACGACTCAAGGTTTGTCTAAAACCTTCCCTGGTACCTCTGGTTCCTAGTGATTTTTCTTTGAGCTCCTGTACAACTTACTGCTTATTATGTTCTTTTGACACATAGCTTATATCCTACGGAGATATTATTTATATTGTATTGAAGTTAGCTTTATATATATATATCAATTTGTTTCATCATTGGAAATCCTACCTCCCTAATTAGATTCTAAACTCCTTGAAGACGAGAAATCAGCAAAATATATTCTAGTTTGGTTTTTATAGCCCTTATCAGCAAAAACTTCCTCAACACAGTTAAAAGAGAGAGAAATCCCTACATTTAGAGATTTTTTTTTTTTTACAAAATCTCCACAGCTGCACTGTGAATTGTGTCTGTTTTTCCAATAGCAAAAAATGAATGGAGCTTATGAGTTTTTGCTTAAATTCAGATTGTACATTTTCTCTTAAAACATGCAGTTATCTATTACTCTAGTACATCAGCATTCTGCTAAACTCACCTGTGGTGTGGTCAGCCTTCTCAGATGTTCCAATCTACTAACCGTCTAACCACTCCCATGTCCTTAAATGTGTGCTCTGACTCCAGGATCCAACTCCATTATGCCTTGCTTCTCCAGTTCCATCCATGACCATCAGGAATCCAAGACTCTCGGATTAGTCGAATCTGTTTATCTCATAATCTGACCCTATCTTTAATCACTCCTGCCTTCCCAAACCTATTACCATCACTGAAATCTGCAATTCAGTTATCTTTGGATCAGAGTATCTGAAACAGAGTCTCTACCATTAAACATGCAATTGCGTTGTAAAAGCTACTGTCCTAAAGCAAAACGAAAACTTGCCTGACTCTCTGCCTTCCCTAGGCTCTGTCCCATAAATCTACTTACCTTTGCTAAAAAACTCCACAACAGATTGGTGTATTTTCACAGTCTCTGCTTTCTTATCTTTTTACCTGGTTTTCCTGCCAATCACTAGGCATTCTGCCACACTTCTCCATAGAAACCTCACTTTTCACCAGTCACCAACGGTCTTTTTTCTCGTAAGATCCAAAGGTTTATTTTTGTCCTCATTTTATAGGACTGTCAGTCACCTTGGACATATCTGATCATTTCCTTTTTTTTTTTTTTTTTTTTTAAGAAAACACTCTCTTTGTTTATATTTTGAGATAGCCTGCTCTCATGGGATTCCTCCAGTTTCTCTGAAAACGTCTCAATCTCTTTTAACTTCTCTTCATCTCCACCTGCAAATGCTATTGTATCAGTCTTCGGTGCTCCTCCATCTTTACTCATCCCAGGTACATGCTGTTGACAACCACATTTGTGTATCTACCTGACCTCGCTCTTGAGTTTTCAGCTCGCATGACTAACAGCTATTGGGCAGCTCCTCTTGAATAAATAATAGTCATAGGAAGCCAGACATGTTCAAAAGAGACTTTTCTTTTTTCTCCTCGCATCCATGCTTCTCGATCTCACATACTGACCCTTGCATTCACCCAGCTGCTTCAGCCAAGAAGCACCAGGAGTCATGCCTGAATCCACTGGTTCTTCACTTGCTGTGTTTAATCTATCCACAAGCCCTGCTGTCCCCACCATCAGAATATGTGCGTCTTTCAGCTCGATCTTAGTCCCTGTGGACCATCTTCAGCAAAACCAGCATCATCTTCTCCCTGAACAAGACCAAAAACCTTAAATCTGGAGTCACTGTTTCCATCTTGTCTGTCACTTTTTTTATGTCTTGCTCAGACTTCTCTTCAAACAGCCAGCATGATATATATTTTTAATTCTTTTTTATTGAAGTGCAGTCAATTTACAATGTTAGTTTCAGGTGCACTGCAAAGCAATTCAGTTATACATATATATGTCAGATTCTGTTCCATTACAGCTTATTACAAGAAATTGAATATCGTTTCCTGTGCTATATAGTAGGTCCTTGTTGTTTATCTATTTTATATGTAGTAGTGTGTATCTGTTAATCCCAAACTCTTAATCTATCCCTCCCTGACTCGCCCCTGGTAACCACAGTTCGCTTTTCTGTGTCTGTGAGTCTATTTCTGGTTTGTAAATAAAATTTGTGTGTATATGTATGTATATATATATATTTAGATTCCGCATATAAGTGACATCATATGATATTTGTCTTTCTCTGTCTGGCTTACTTCACTTAATATGATAATCTCCAGGTCCATCCATGTTGCTGCAAATGGCATTATTTCATTCTTTTTTATGACTGAATAATATCCCATTGTATACATATACCACATCTTCTTTATCCAGTCATCTGTTGATGGACATTTAGGTTGTTGCCATGTCTTGGCTGTTGTAAATAGTGCTGCTGTGAACATTGGAGTGCATGTGTCTTTTTGAATCAGAATTTTCTCCAGATCTATGCGCAGGAGTGGGATTGCTGGATAATGTGGTAAGTCTATTTTTAGTTTTTTTAAGGAACCTCCATACTGTCCTCCATTGTGGCTGCACCAGTTTATATTCCCTCCAACAGTGTAGGAAGTTTCCTTTTTCTTCACACTCTTTCCAACACTTATTATTTGTAGACTTAAAAAAAGGTTATTTATTTATTTATTTAGAGGGGCAGGTAATTAGGTTTGTTTGTTTATTTATTTATTTATTGTTTATGTTAATGGAGGTACTGGGGATTGAACCCAGAACCTCGTGCATGATAGGCGCACACTGTACCACTGAGCTATACCCTTCCCGCTGTAGACTTTTTAGTGATGGCCATTCTGACCAGTGTGAGGTGACACCTCATTGTACTTTGATTTGCATTTCTCTGATAATTAGGGATATGGAGTATCTTTTCATGTGCCTTTTGGGCAACTGCATATTTTTAAAACATAAAGATTGTTTTATCATTATGCTCAAAACTCTCCAATGACTTCAGTGCCCACTTAGAACACACACTCACCCTTTGACAGAGTGTATAGTGAAGTCATGTGATCCGGCCAACCCACCTCCCCTTCCCTTCACTCTCCACTCCTACACGGTATTTTTCAGGTGCAGCAGCCTCCTTTCCTTCTCTTCCTGGGTCTGTTTTCATGACTGTTCCCTCTGTGTATGAAGCTCTTCCCTGTCATCTTCCCACAGATGCCTCTTTACTTCACTCAGAAAAGAATTCAAATAAGAAAGTCTTCCTTGAGCAGTCCATCCTCATTCGACACCATTGCTCTGTCAAATACCCATTTTTAACTGAGTAACAGTCATCAAGACTTAAAAGTAGTCTAGTTAATGATCTACTTTCAGTTTCCCCCACTAGAATGTAAGCCTCTTGGGAGAAAGTTCATCACCGTATTCCCAGCACTTAGAATAATGCCTACAAATAATAGGTGCTCAGTGTATGAATGGTCATCGCAATCTGCAGCTAAACAAGGACTAAAAGGCACATGTTTGACTTTTAGTCTTGGGAACTTTCTAAACTACTATGTCCCTATAAATGGAAGGAAGGAAAATAGGAAGGAAGAAAGGAAGAAGGGAGGTGGGGAGGGAGGGAAGGAGAGAAAGAGAAAGAAGGGAAACAATTGATTGCTTTGGTCAATTTCAGTCTCTCCCTATTCCCTGACGACAAGACAGCTCAGTTAGGACAAATTAATCCGCAGTTCTAAGTTGGTTATTGTTTTCTCATTTGATCACATTTGGTACTGCAGTGTCAGTCTATTAGTTTTCCATAAAAGACTGGATTTTTCTGAAGATTTCATATATCTAAATATTCGTCACTTTGGTCTACAAGTCTGATTTTTCTCTGCGAGCCCTAAACTAAATGATTTTAAATGGACACATACAAGTTTAATGAATGATTATGACCAGGACTGAAATGCAGAAGCTCCCTCTGGTGGTCTTCATTTATAGGCATGTACAAAAGTAGCAACGCAGCACGGAGAGCCTGCTCACAGTGGGCCTGGACAGGAGAGCACGGAAATCTTGTGCTGCTTCTCCCTGGCCTGCGCCTTCTCTCTCTCCTCTTTCTTCTTCTCCTGTTTTAATTTTAAATATAAAATGAATTAGGGTGGCAACATCATTATGATGGCTACAAAAATCCATATGGAGAGGTAACTTCTGGAAAATTAAAAGGAAACACAAACAGAAGGCAGTCACCCAAGACCAGACATTCTGTGGCTCCAAGTAAACACTTTGAAAAGGGCCTTATTTGCTTTTTTGCTAACTGGAGAGTAAACATATCCGTAGCCCTTGCAAAGTGGAGACAGTAGGTGTTTTCCTCTTTTTTCAACTTTAACAGTTTTATTTGCTTTTTCCTGGGAACTGTGCACCTTGTACAAATTTAGAATTCTTCTGAATAATATATTTAAAGGCAGTTCTTTGTAGAGCTTTAATAATTTATAACTTGCGGTAAATATTGTTTGTTACAATACTAGAATATACTAGTGTTTTAAGAGTAGTGTTACGGTTATAACTTTTATATCTTCTCCATAGCTGGCTTCTGGAATTATTTGTACCTTGAACTTCTAAGCAACCTGTATATTATCTGGATGATGGTCGTTCTGTAGTTTTAGGGTGTAATCATCTATAATCATGTATTTTTTTGACCTCCACTAATACAAACTTAGCAAAAGCTTTTATAATAATATACTATTACCACGCATTGATTCTAATCATCATGAAGTTAATTTTCCTTACTAAATGTAGCTTTGGGTAGGGAAAAATATCTGGCTTACAAATGGAAGTTGTCAGGAAAGTAGAATATATTTTATGAATAGCTCAAGTTCAGCTTTGCTGAAATTTATCTCTGGTTGTGTTATTAATATTGTTTAATTTTGTTTATAATTCATTCAGCATCCTTTTATACTTTCATTGAAGTGTGTGTTACATCATATTGAAAAATATACTAGGATCACATTTTGGGTGGAATCTACCTTATTTAAAGATTGAGCTTTAAATGACATGAGGATGTAGCAGGACACTATGGTATGTATGTTATCTATAGGATAAGATGATGTATATACCCCTTCAGTCAAAATACAATGACATATGAAGGAAACGAATATATTTAATAAATTAAGGGGAAATTAAAGCAGGATTTTTATGTTTTAAGTTTTACATATCTGCTTCCCCTTGTTATTAATTGCATGTGATTACAGTCATTTAATCACATGTTTCAAGGCAGAATTAAACCACAGTAAAGACTTTATGATGTTAACAACAGTTTGTGCAACCATTTACAGATACGTGCTTTAATGAGGCCTGGTTTTGGCATTACATCAGTCAGGGTCCAACAGAGAAACAGACCAGTAGGGTATGTAGGGTGAGTATACATCTGAAAGGGTTTCTTTTGAGGAATTAGTTGGCTCATGAGATTAGGGAGGCTGAGAATTCTACAATCTGCTGTCTGTAAACTCGCGACTCAGGAAAGCCAGTGGTATAATTTAGTCTGAGTCTAAAGGCCTGAGAACCAGGGGAGGCGATGGTGTGAATCCCAGTCTGAGAGCAGGAGAGGAGTCTGAGAGCACTGATGTGTCCCAGTTCCAGCAGGGAGACTGGGCTTCTCCTTCCTCCGGCTTTTGTTCTATTCAGACTCTGACACAGGATGATGCTTACCCATTGGGGAAGGCATTCTGCTCAACAGAGTCCACTGATTCAAATGCTGGTCTGATCTGTAAACACCTTCACAGACACACCCAGAAACAGTGTTTAATTTGGGCAACCTGTGGCCAGTCAAGGTGACACGTAAAATTAACCATCACAGGCATTCAGTATGCAGTTATATCATCATTAACACCCATGTTTGTCAGTTGCCTCCCAGGTGAAAAGCACCAAAGAAGGTGACATTGAATTTTTGGTAACTTCTGAAAGTTATTTGCAATACAAAAATAACAAGTTATTCACTAAAATATTTTAATAGTCATCTTAAAAAATGAATATGGATTCGAAGGGTTTTGATTTGAACTATGGATTACAGGTGCAACTACAGATCAGTAGCAATATGAAAATTTTTTGAGAAAATATTGAGGATTAATAAATCAAAGAACATGTAACATATGTTAAGTGTGACAGTTATCATGAAATCTGACACAGTTTTGCTTTTCTAATTATAAACCAGGCATTTGATAGGCCAAATTATTTCATTGTGATAGTTTGTAGATCAGGAAGATACAGACTATTCTTTTTTGCCATGTTGCCTGGACTTCTGTGGAAGAGAGGAAAATCTTGCATTGCTATCTCACAAAATTGGAATTTGGGATTTGTGTATCATGGGAGAGCTTCTCTTCATAAATAGGTTATTTTAGTTTTTCTCCCAAATCCAGGTCAGAAATCAAGCTGTCTAACATCCTTGTAATTCCTCCTTTCTCCCCACCTCTCAATTCCTGGGAATCTTCAAGGGAGTAACTGCTGTATTTCCTCTCGTCCACTTGCACACACGTGGGGAAAATGGGATTCTCCTGTCTACTCATACAGCTAGGTCATTTTCAAACCAAATTATTTTATTTATAAAGAACACTTGGGAACCAAGCCTTACCTAATGTGAATCCCACACAACATGTATGAAGGTAAATAGTAAGACCACTAATCATAAAGAGGAGACCATTGGCTTTATAGTAAACAGCCTCTTGCGTTATCTAGATTCAGTCTTAGCCAAGTTACTGACCTGCTCTGGGCTTCAGTTTTCTCACCTGTAGGCTAAGGTGTCTTCTATGCAATTTCCAGCTCTGTTCCTCTAAAGTCCTTCCTCCCCCAGTCCATCCCTCTCTTCCTTCCTTCCTCCCTCCTTTCCTTCCTTCCTGCCTGCCTGCCTGCCGTCTTCCCTTCCTTCCTTCTTTTATTCTTTCTTTATCCTTTCCTTTTCCTTTTCCTCCTTTCTAGTCCTCTTCCTTCTCTCTCTTACTGTCTTTTGAAGGGTATATTATCTGAGTCCTTTTTCTCCTGCCTCTGAAAGATTTTCCTTCTGACATTCTTTATATTCTATATACTTTTTTAAAAATAATTTCATGCATTTTCATGGCTTTAACTGTTGGCTGTATGCAGGGAATTCTAATCATTGACTTGGTCTCCAGTCCCTCATTTGGAACTCCATTTGAGAATTACCTTCAAATCAAAGCTCTAAATTAGAATTTATCTCCTGCTCTAGGAACAGGTAAACCAAAACAATAAACTTATCCTACCGTCTAACTTCCACATACTAGTTATTGGATCTTTATTATCTTTATTTACCCTGGTTGCCAGATTCAAAACTGTTAAAAACGTTCATTCTCCTCCCTTTTTACTTCTTACATTGAGTCAACCAATAGCAAAATCCCATTCATTCTGCTCATAAAAGAGCTTTCTTTTTCCCGTCCTCTCTAATTTCATGTTTTTTTTAAAAATGGAGTTTATTCTAATATTTTCTTGCCTTACCTAGGGAAATAGCTCCTTGTCTGCCAGATCTTTCTAAAATGATGCTCTGATAATACTGTTCCTTTGTTTGCTAATCATGAATACAGTTCCCATAGTCTGCAAAATATAAAGTCCAAACTTCATCAACCTGGCAATTAAGCCCTCTTCCCAACCCCTTGTGACCTGGCCCAACTAACTTTCCTAAGTTTGTTCTCATTGGAATAAAACTAATCATGAACTTCATCTCTGTCTGGAAAAGTTAGCCTCGTTCTAATTTGTGGTAACAGATTTTACCCCTAACACCAGCCAGTTCTTTGACAAATTATTTCTGAGGATCATAGGGAACTGGGCAAGAGAAAATTAATAAGCTCAAATTTGTTGTTGAAAGTGGAAAAATTGTCAATAGTATGTTCCTTCCAGGTAGTTTAAAAGTAGCTTTTCATATAACGGAGCACAGCACATTTGGCCCAAATCCACCCTGTTTCTTATTTTTATCTTTTATTATTATTGTTGTTGCTGTTGTTGTCCTCGAGCATGCTTGTGAGTCATACCTTATGTGACTTCTTTTAATCAGTCCTCATTTTAACACCAAGCATCCTAGATGGCCCGAGGAAGATGTTCGGTCACCTGTTGGCGCACACATTGATGTAGACACGCTTGTCTCATCCTCTGAAATAGATGGCTTAATAAACACTCATAGGATCTCCACATTCATTGCTTTCCAATTTACAGTATTCTAAAATTTTTGCTTTTCAATTATTATTAGGATTAATAAACATTTAAAAAGATCATTTGTGAAAGAAATGGAGGCTCTGCTGGCGGAAGTCAGATGAAAATGAACAAATTTAAGTTATTTCTTACAAAGCTCTTTGAGATTATTAGCTAAAAGCTTTGCGTATTTGAAGATACCAGTAAGACTGAGTGATCAGACAGAGGGAGGCTCTAAACAGAAGTTTGCTCTGTGGTATGGAGTGCCAAGATTACAGTAAGAACGCAGAGAGTCAGCCAAGTGACAAGGAGTTGTTGAAACAAATACTTGATCAGAGTGGGAGAAGTGAGATGGGTTAGGAGCAACTAAAAGAGCTATTTCGAGGCAAGATGGGAACTTGAAAATCAGTGGGAAGCCAGAGATGGGACTTAAAGCAAGAGTAGATAAGCAGTAGGGAAGAAAACAATTTCTTTTCCAAGACACTTCTGACTGACTGCAGGGGAGGACGGTAGCGACCAGGGCGAAGAGTAAGGAGGAAATTGCAGTATAAGTCAAAGATGAAAAATTGCCAGAGCAAGTGTGAGTTTTTTCAGTAGCAATAAGGTGCTGGTATTGAAATGGTCCGCCCAGATCGACTGACTCAGGGGACCTAGGGTGACAGGTCAATGTGCTGGTGACAGATGGTTTTCCATTCCCTTTCAATAAAGTGTGAAGTGGAGCTCCCTGATAGCAAGTCAACACATATAAGGGCTTTGAAATTTATTTGTATGTATTGGAATCTGCTATATATCCTTGTACTTTTGGAGACAATTAGATGACTTATAAGTCTGTGGCTTGTGCTTTTTCTTTTATATTTGTAAAAAAAAATTGCAAAGATGGTAATGGGAGCTGGTGTTTTCAGTTCTCTGTCTGCCTTCCTAGGGATTATGTTCAGTTGCAGATATGGTTTTAGGTCCAACATGGGAGGGACAGGGTGAGATAAGATCTTCCTTAACTGGTAACTGGGAAAGTGGTTTTATTTTCTCAAGTTTCAAGGATGAGAAACCTGAGGTTTGTACAAGTTTCATAACTTGTCTAGAGCTCTGTGGCTAGTCACGTTGGGTCATGGTTGCTGTCTGTTTCCTTTTTCTCTTCTCTTTTGTTTCAAAATCTCCTGTAGTGTCGCTAAACAATGTTACTCCACATATCCTCCATCAACTTATATCATCTATCCTTGGATCTTGTTATTAGGAGTTGTTGACAGCAAAGATACTTTCCTCATTTTTAGTGAATATTTTAGCACCCTTTTTTTTATTTATTTACACTCCACTATCACTATTTTTTTAGCTTCAATGACTGGAAATTCACTTTGAGCCTTTTAACACTTTGGCTTTACACATCCCTAACTTCTCACTTTCAGTAATTTGCTAAGCTCTGTTGATTTTTTTTTTTCAAAATAAACCTTATTTTTTAGAGCAGTTTTAGGCTTATATCAAAACTGTGGGGAAGATACAAAGATTTCCCATATAGCCCCTGCCCCTACACATGCATAGACTCCCCGAGTATCAATATCGTGCTCCAGAGTGATACATTTACTGCCATTGATGAACGTATGTTAGCACATCATTTTTGCCCTAAATCCATGGTGTGCATTAGAGTTTACTCTTGGTGTTGTATATTTTATGGGGTTGGACAACTATAGCGTGACATTTATGTACCATTATAGTATCATACAGAATCGTTTTGCTGACCTAAAAATCCTGTGTTCGCCTATACCCAACGCTGACAACTGCTGATCTTTTTACTGACTCCATAGTTTTGCCTTTTCCAGAATGTCAAATAGTTGGAATCGTACGGTTTTTTCAGGTTGGCTTCTTTCACTTAGTAATAGGCATTTAAGTTTTCTCTCTGTCTTTTCACAGTTTTCTAGCTCATTTCTTTTTAGTAATGGACAGTGTTCTGTTATCTGGATGGACCACTGTTTATTTATCCATTTACGCACTAAAGGGCAACTTGGTTGCTTCCAAGTTTGGGCAATCATAAATAAAGCTTCTATAAAGGTTTTTGTGTGTTTTTGACTCCTTTAGGTAAACACCAAGGAGAGCGACTGCTGAATCATATGATAAAAGTATCTTTTGGTTTTGTAAGAAGCCACCAAATTGTCTTCCCAGGTGGCAGTACCATTTTGCATTCCCACCAGCAAAGAATGAGAGTTTCTGCTGCTCGACATCCTCACCAGCATTTGGTTTTGTCAGTGTTCTGGATTTAGCCTCACAGATTTTTACTTCTCTCTGTGCACCATTCATGAATCCTCTTCATGGACTGTCACTACTGTAGTTCAGAATAAAATTCTTTTTCCTTAGGACTTCAGGATCTATGAACAGTTTATCCACCTTTAATAGTTCTCTCTCCCTAGTCCAACTTGTACAGTGCTGTCAGATTTACTTGCTAAATATCAGCTCTGTAATTTTGCTTTTCCATTCAACAACGATCAGAGACTTTGCCTAGTAAATAAGACTTCTTTGCTTGTCATTTTAAACCCTCCAAGATCTGACTCTGACCTGCCCTTTGAACATAATTTCCTTTTACTACTACCCTTTTTGTCCCCTTCTTTTCAGGTAAACCAAATTTTTATCCGTTTTCCATGTCATCCTTATGTTTTCTTGGATTTATCTCTCTCAAGGTTTTTCCTTGCTTCCCGCCATCATTCTTCGTTCAGATGACATTATGCATCTAATCAGCCTGCATGCTACTGTCTCTCCCTCCTGTCTCCCTCTTAGATCTGCTTCTTTTCACCACTTCTGTCAGTGGCTTTGGGTCCAGCATTTCCCTAGTGTTCTACTGGAAGACCTTCTTTAGTCTCCCTCCCTGCAAACTGCTGTCATGAAGATTTTTCTCTTATGGAAATCACAAGCTACCGTTTTCCACCGTGGAAGATTTTGCGGGCTTTCCATTTGCTGAAGCAAGTTCTTTAGCTTGATATCCAAGTCATATTAAGGCATTTACAAAAATTCAGGTGTAATTGACCTATGACATCATGTTAGTTTCGGGTGTACAGCGCAATGATTTGATATTTGTATGTATTGTGAAATGATCACTGCAGTAAGTCTGATTTACATCCATTATCATATGTATCATGGCATTTTTAAATCTTACCTCTTGCCATAATACTTTCTTTCACTATGTACTTTTTGTTGTATGAAACACTTTAGGTTGTTGTACACCTCTTTGCCTTTCTATTCTCTCCTGGAGCTTTCCTACTTTGTCCACATGACAAACTCTTAGTTTATCTTTTACCCTGCTGTTTGGATATGACTGCCTGAAGCTCTTCCCTGAGCACCCCAAATACAGTTAATCTGTTCATTTTCTACATGTTACAGTATTACTTCTTTTTCTTTTTTTTATTGAAGTATAGCTGGCTTACAATATTACATTAGTTTCAGGTATACAATATAGTGATTAGATACTTTTATAAGTAATTATAAGATTATTTATTACATTCCCTGTGCCCTACATTACATCCCTGTGATCTATTTATTTTATAACTGGTAGTTTGTACCTTTTAATCCCCTTCATCTAATCTGCCCATAACCCCAACTCTCCCCCTCTCTGGCAACCACTAGTTTGTCCTCTGTATCTGTGAGTCTGTTCCTATTTTGTTATATATTTTTATTTGTTTTTATTTTTTTGTATTTTATATATAAGTGAAAACACAGTGTTTGTCTTTCTCTGTCTGACTTATTTCACTTATTTCACTTAGCATAATGCCCTCCAGGTCCATCCATGCTGTTGCACATGACAAGATTTCTTTTTTTATGGCTGGGTAATATTCCATTGTACGTGAATTTGATCTTCGAACAACAAGGGTTTGAGCAGGTCCACTTACATGTGGATTTTTTTTTCATTAAATATGTACTACAGTACCACACTATCTGCAGTTCATTGACTCCATGGATATGGAACTGTGGAGAGAGAATCCTCTTTAAAGGTATGTGTGGATTTTCAAGTGCACAGTGTTGGTACCCCAACCCCCATTTTGTTCAAGGGTCAACTCTGTATACCATATCTTCTTTATCCATTCATCTGTTGATGGGCCCCTACCTAGGTTGCTTCCATATCTTGGCTATTGTTAATGTCTGAATATTTAACAATTTTAATTCTTCTAATCCATGAACACAGAATATCTTTCCATTTATTTGTGTTGTCACTGGTTTCTTTCATCGGTGTCTTATTGTTTTAGGAGTGCAAGTCTTTTACCTTTTTGGTTAAATTTATTCCTAGGTATTTTATTCTTTTTGGTGCCATTGTAAGTGGGATAGTTTTCTCAATTTCTCTTACTGATAGTTCATTATAAATGTATAGAAATGCAGCTGATTTCTATGTATTTATAATGTATCCTGTGACTTTATTGAATTTATTTATTAGTTCTGAAAGTTTTTGAGGGGCATCTTTAGGGTTTTCTATGTATAGTATCATGCCATCCACAAATAGTGACAGTTTTACTTTTCCCTTACAATTTGGATCCCTTTTATTTCTTTTTCTTGTCTAACTGCTGTAGCTAGGACTTCCAATACTTTGTTAAATAAAAGTGGCAAGAATGTCTTGTTCCTGATCTCAGAAGAAAACCTTTCTGCTTTTTACCATTGAATGTGATGTTAGCTGTGGGTTTCTCATTAATGGCCTTTATTATATTGAGGTATGTTCCCTCTATACCAACTTTGTTGAGTGTTTATCATGAATGGATGTTGAATTTTGTCAATTGCTTTTCCTGTGTCTATTGAGAAAATTGTGATTTTTATCCTTTCTTTTGTTAATATGGTATATCATATTGATTGATTTGTGGATGTCGAACCATCCTTGCATCCCTGTGGTAAATCCCACTTGATCATAATCTGTGATCCTTTTATTGTCTTGTTGAATTCAGGTTGCCAATATTTTTTCTGAGGATTTTTGCCTCCTTATTAGACGTAGTGGCCTGTGATTTTCTTTTTATAGTATCTCTGGTTTTGGTATTAGGGTAATGCTGGCCTTGTAGAATGAGCTTGGATGTGTTCCTTCCTTTTCAACTTTTTGGGATAATTTGATAAGAATAGATATTAACTCATCTTCAGCTGTGGTTGCCATGAGGTATATGTGTGTGTGTTTGTGTGTATATATATATATGTACATATAGTTTGACATTTATTTTACATTTTCAAATTCTTTGTTGAAGTTCTCACTGTGTACTTTTAAGACTGTTACTTTGAACATTTTGTGAAGTAAATTATTTATCTCCATTTCACTAGTTTTTTTCCCCTGGAGTTTTGTCTTGCCCTTTCATTCTGAATGTATTCCTGTCTTCTCATTTTGTTTGACTTCCTGCTGTTTGTCTCTATAAATTAGGTGAAGTAGTTTCCTCTCTGTCTCTTGAAGGTGTGCCTTTGTCTGGGAGTGTCTATCTGCAGACTGCATGTGCTCAGTGGCATTGGCAGGAGGATTGGAGCCAAAGTAAGCACAGGCAGGGCTTTTTCCAGGGTTGTCTGGAACTGTCGCACTGGTGGTGTGGACTGGAGCTGGAGCCTGGAGTGTGCCAGGACTTCTACTAAGGTGCACTTGAATTTAATGTTTGGAGGAATTTTTTTTTTCCTCTTGACTTGTCAGCTCCTTTGAGGGAAATTCAGTTTCTCATCTTTTACTTCATAAAACATGTAACACACATTCTTTGCAAATATTGGAACAAAATAATTATGATTTAAATAAATGAATTGATGCATAATTCCTTTAATGCACATTCAGGGAAAATTTTTTTAAAAATTAGAACTTTAAGGGAACTTTGGAATAATTTATTCTAACTTTTTCATGTTACATATAAGGAAATCAACTTTAAAGAAGTTCTGCTGCTGTTTTCAAGATCTCATCACTTAACAAAGGAAAAATTAGGACAAAAACCAAAGTCTCCTGACCCTTGGGCAATGCTTTTATATATTTTTAATTATACAAACATGCCTTTTTAAATGTACATGTTATCTTATGAATCTTTTTTGATGCTTTACATGATAATGTGTCCAGTTAGTTACTTAATGTTTTAATGACAATTATTTAAATTATATGAAGATCTTTACTAGATAAGTAGTATTAAAAAATGAAATGTTCAATTGGATAAATAATTTTTTTTAAAGAGACCGTAAATAACACCCTTGACAGCAAACCAGACTGAGGAAGAAGATATACAACTATTACAGAATGAGTTTTATATAAATATTTATTGCCATTCCTAAGAAAAGATTTTAAGAAGAAAACTACCTTTAGAATTCATATAGAAATGAAACCTATTCAGTAGCAAATTATTTTAGTAAAAAATCAGTACAGATATATGATTAGTCATACATATGAAATTAAACTATAAATAACATCTACATTGGTTAAATGGCTTTATTTATACAAGCTGGCTAGTTTATTAATGTAGTTCTCTGATTTTGCATATATATTTTTATTGAAGTATTTTGTGTTTGCATACATGCAAACTATATAAATGTGTAGAGCATCAATTTAGTATGGTTGCCATTTTATACGGATAATTTGATTCTCCCTGTTTTAAAAATTAACAAACATTATATATATTAAAGGTTAATACTGAAGTATAATTAAGAACATGGCATTGTTTTGGGCTCTAGTGAATATTACATTCTCAGAAAGCCTGGAGCATGGTTTCTGACTGTCTCTTAAAATTTTCTTTTTTAAAGGTGTATAAGATTTGTGGCCGTCCAGTCAGAAAACCCACACAAAGCCCCCGCTGTTCTTTTGATGGGAGCAAAGAGAAGCATGGAATGAAGATCTCCACAAGAAACGGTGAAGAGACACTTGCCAACAGAAGAAAGTAAGACATTTGTTTTACAACCAGAAAGAGAAAAGAAAGTAAGCCATTAATTTTACAACAGAATAGAATGTATTCAATTAAGTAGGACAAAATACACTATTGGAGAAACAAAAGTTCAACATTTAAAATTTAGTGGTTCCTCCTATCATGTTAATTAGGAAGACAGGTTCAACTCAGGAGACCAAAATACTTTCAATGATCAGGAACTTTTAAAATAATATACTGTGGCAGGCCTTAGGCACATACAATCATTGTGCGCTTAAAATGCGGCTAGTGTACAACGTTGTAGGGCAGATGTCTAAGACTTAGTCATCTTGCTTAACTGAAACTGTGTCATTGATTAGTAACTCCCCATTCCCCACTCCCTGTGGTCAAAGATGTTGTACTGTACACTTCAAAATTCATTAAGAAGGTAGATCTCATGGTAAGTGAGCTTACTACAAAAAAACAAACCTTTAAAAAATGTGGCTAGTATGACTAAGGATTGAATTTTTGATGTTGTATAATTTTAACTAGTTTTAGTCTGAATTTTACATGTAGCTAATGGCTTCTATATTGGACGGAATGCAAGACAGAAAGAGTATTCATGTAAATGATGTGATAAGTATTATTGTAGACTGCTAAGTATCTGTTTAAAAACCAAAGTATGCATACCTTTTACCTGGAATACTGAAAATTACTATCTGTTGATTCAAAATGATAAGCGTTGAGTGGCTTGTGTCTGTAATTCACATTTCTACCACTATGCCCATCATTATTTCACTGGTTAAATTAGAGCCTTCATTAGTGTCCATTTACTTGATAATTGGTGATTAAACTACAAACCTCTTAAAACTGTAGGAAACTGTTATTTTATTTATTGCGGTATTCAGTTGAGCAGTGCTATGTTCTGGCAAATACTAGATTCTCAGTAGGTATTTTTGAATTAAACTGAAATTCACAACTCTGTTTATTAATTCAAATAATCATTTCTAACAATATCTTATGAAGAATTCTATATTTTACGTGGTCTTACTCTCTGTAATGTAAAATCTTTTCTCTATTTTGGAATAGTGCTCTTAATTGCCTCGTTTTCTCCTCAGGTGGGTTGTGAGAACAGGATAAAGATTTGGGCTATTGCTGGCTATTTGCTACAGCTCAAAACACATTGTTTGCTTGCAAAGTAGCTGTGGTTTATTTATTTATTTTTTAAATTTAAACATCTGTAGTGATCAGCAGTCATTTCTTGCATTTGAGAAATCAATATGCTTTGACTGTGGTGGTTCTTATAATAAAACCCAGCCAAGGGTTTTCTTAGGTTCTTCTTAGAGGTCATGTCAGTTTCACTACCAAGGGAACTTAGCTGCTGAAAAACCAAAACAAAACCCAACGCTTAACATGGTTTATTCACTTGCAAAACTAAGACAATGCAGGTGAAATGTTAGGAAATGGCTCAGGAGCAATGAGGGGCTCACATGACTGGGAGGTTTTTGATGATTCTATCCTGGCCATTAAATAGACCTCCTTGTCACCAGTCTTGCAAACTCATTATTTCTATGTCCTTGACCAGTTCAGCCACCATTAGCCATTTCCCATGACTCAGGGTGGACCCATCACAGGCCAATCTCGTGCCACACAAAGTGAGAAACTAGAGGCACTGCACTTGAGCCCGCTTAAGCATTTCATTTTTACACATTTTTTTATTGCCACTCCTGGATGGGACTTAATTGCTATGGCAGTATATTTCTGCTTGATGCCTATATGTTGTGCTGACCTATCCATAAACTAGACCTGAGTTTTATTTATCCTTTCCTATCTATAAAGTAGACTTTGTCAACCAAGCAATGCAGAAGGCTGCAAATAAGAAAAGAATTTATTTAGGCTCTTGGGAATTGCAGTTCTGGAGACACAGGTTTGGGTAAAACTAAAAGAGTGTTGAGGGAAAAAAAGAGTCAGGGGCTCCTAAAGACAAAAGCCACAAGGCTGTGTAAAGTTGTCTGGCAAGAATTATGATCGACTGATGTAAGAAAGGAAATATTTATCCCTAAGGGCTATTTCAGGGTAAGGGCTCAGTGAGTAGAGAGGCGGTCACGAGTTATTTGGTGTAAGGGTCTGATAACTATCTTGAGCTTCTGGAACATTGGGCAGATGTTGTGGGTGCCTGCATTAGGACAATAAGTGGACAAAGGTCAGATTCCATCCAGGCTGAGATGTGCATGCCACACTTCCTGAAAGGCCTTCAGCTCCATGTAGAGAGCTCTCTTAGCAGTACCATTTTGATTTCCCTTTTACAAACTGAATTTTTTTTATCCTTCATCAACTATCTTTCCCCATGAGGTCATAAATTGTGCTTGAAGTAGGTGGGGCAGTGTAACAGGAGTGGGCGCTTAGTGAGCCTGGGCTACTTTCCATGCATCTTACTTGTGCTTTTTCTACCTACTTGAGTCTGCTTTCCAATAGATCATTTCCACTTGAGGTTATATTGCTTTGACACAAGTCTGATCGTATAGCCTGGCAGATCGTATATCACTGAGTTCATCTTGGCCACCTCAGGTTGCCGAATCACTTGGTAGCTCATGGTCAAGTGTGCAGTTTCGATCAGAGCCCAGTTGCAAACCAACCAACCAACCAACTAACGAAGCAAGCAAATACAGTTTTTAGCAAAAGAAATGACTTTACTCCAAAACCCTTGATGTCTATACTATGATTCTTCTAATGGGGCTTTCTGGAGTCTCTGTAGAGCATCTTTATTTGCCCCCTGTACTTCGGTCACCATTGAATAAATGAACTGGGTTGTCTGAACTGAACGTCAGAGCAGCTGGGGGCTACTTTACAGATGGGTTACAACAACACACTAAGTTGTAATATGTGTGTGATACGTTTTTCCTAATGTGCAAAGGGACTCAGATAGCACTGTGCCTCTTCCTGAGTGCTAGACATCTTAAGTGCAGACATTTACATTAGAAGAATATCCCAATCAGATTCAGACATTTAGAAACCCTGCTGAATTGTCAAGCACTCAAAATGTCAATATTTTTCCCCACCAGAGTCATTCACTTGCCTACTGTTATCTAGGATGATGTGATCAATATTTTATTATCAGCATGGTGTCCTGTAGGACGTCTAGATGATCACGGCTCATGTCTGTCATGGAGAAGGAGAATTGCCCGGAGGTCTAACAGTGAAGGGATACTTGCCAGCTGAAAGTGAAATGTTCCTAATTGTCCTTACTAATTGGTAAAGAGATAAAAGCATTTGCCAAATCATTAGCTGGATAGCAGGTGGCGGGACATGTTTTGATTTGTTCTAGCAGATACCACATACTATGTAATTGGAGTCACCCTTTGACTCAGGTTATGATAATCCAACCATCCTCCATGTCGACCTCAGTGTGCACAGACCAGCCAAACAAGTGAGGTCACTGGTGAGGTGTTAGAATCACCGTCACTACATTTTTCATGTCTTTGATGATAACCCTAAACTCAGCAATTCCCTGGGGATATTGTGATAGTGTGATTTATCGTAAGAAATACATATTTGGTGTCTGACACAATTCTTGGCATACAGCTACCAAAACTCTTGGATTTTCCAACGTGATGAAAGCAAAAAAGTGTCTTTCGTTATGTTAAGGAGGTGACTTTTGGACCCCACCTAAGGATGGGGCTGGTTGCCTGGAGAGCCAAACATGTGATTAGAAGCTTGAAACTTTCAGTCCCACCTCCCAACCTCCAGTGAGGAGAGAGGGGCCACAGGCTGAATCAATTGCCAATGACCAATGAGTTAATCAACCACACCTGTGTCATGAAGCCTCCATAAAAGCTGCAAAGAGTGAGGTTGGAGAGCATCCGGGTTGATGAGCACGTGGAGGTGCTGGGAGAGCGGAGTGCCGGTGGGGGTGGGGGGGTGAGGGCGGGACAGGGGCAGCGTGGAAGCTCCACACCCTCTCCCTGTGCCTCGCCCTCTGCGGCTCTCCCCGCAGGCTGTTCCGGAGTTACATCCTTTTATAGTAAACTGTTGACCTTGTAAGTAAAACTTACTCTGTGAGCTGCTCTGCCAAATTAATCCATCCTTGGGGAGGAGGGGGTCATGGGAACCCGTGATTTATAGTCAGTTAGTCAGAAGTACTGGTAACCTGGACTTAAGCCTGGCATCTGACTGTGGGGGAGGCAGGGGCAGGGTGCATAGAACCTGTGGAATCTAATGCTATGTCTGGGTAGATAGTTTCAGAATTAAGTTGAATTTTCAGATACGCTGCTGCTGTGAGAAGTTGCTTTTTGTTGGCGTGGGTACCCCTACTTCCTCTCCACCTGTTGGCATTGGTACCAGAACCAAAACAGCTATGATACCCTTTTATTTACTAATTTTCTATGAGAGGTAGTTTTTGGAATTTCAGTTTGGCCCTCACTCCATGAGTGGAGAAACCAGTATGGGGACTGTGCGAGGGGTGCGTGTATCTCATCTAAATATGTGTACAGAAGTGTGAAATAGACACACTTCTATGTACTCAGGGGGCCCAGCGTGAGACCGACTGAGCCTAAAACTTAATTTTCGTTTGACTTCTGTAGGGCCCATTTAGACTGACAAGAGTCTAGTGGCACTGTGGGTCTTCAGGATGAATGTTAACTGAGAGCTAGTGTCTGTTCCTGAGAAGCAAAAGGGCTGCAGGTTTCTTAAGGGATGGCTTGAAGGAAGACTTACACTACATAGTTGTTGGGTTTACGTAGGGTTCTTTCTCAAGAGAACCCTGTCTTGCTGCGGTGAAGGTGCTCGGAAGCTGGGAATTAGGAACTAGGTGAGAGACTGTGAGTTCTTTTTGTGGCAAATAAAGTGGCATTTTTTTTTATATCTTTAATTTCCAAGGATTTGTTTCTTGTACTTAATTTTTTTGTTATTCGCATCCCATTCTTATTTGATGGGCGAGCTATTTACTTATCACTCTAATTAATATATTAACTAATACAAACTAATAAAGGTTTAGAAATTTTAATTATTTCCTGTAGTTTTGTTTTTTCTGTTTTATGGGTTTCTTTTTTTTTTTCTGTTAGTTGAATTTTCTACTATATTTCTTTGTAAAGTTCATTTATCCATTTGTAGGAGTTCCTTTTATGTCCTCTATGTGGTTTATTTGTCAGTTTTAGATTTTGCAAATATTTTCTGAGATGATATTTCAATATGATGTATTAAATGTAAGTAAAAGTCAGTTGATGAGTAATTTAGTCTAAGATGATCTTGTTAAATAAAAATTCTTAAGTTTCTCAAATATTTTTTCTTGTTTAAAAATTTCTTGCCTGCATCAGTTCAACAAAAATTCTACTATACTTTTTAATGCTAGCATTATAGTTTTGTTTCCCTCATTAAATGTTTAATATATAGAGAGACTGTATCTTTACCATATATAAGGTAAAGTTCCAACTTAAATTTTTCAAATTCTGAGGCAGTTTTCAAGGGATGCTCTAAAACAATCCATTCTTTTCCTTTCCTCATTTTTTCAACTTCATACTCATTCCAAATTCCCATAGATACACTGTTTATATTTATATACTCTATTTATAAACTCTCTATGAAATTGTTTTTTTGGTTTTTTTCTTTCTTTTTTATTTTGCTTTTGTTACATCTGTCAAACCTCTTTATTCTGTTTTCCAAAATTCTCTTTGATATTTGTGGGATTTATTTTTCCAAATTTATTTTATAGTCTCTTGATTGGAAGTATATTGAATACAAAGATTGATTCAGACAAAGGTATGTTTATAATGCTGTATGTGGCTGCTTTTTTGTCCTGCATTTCTAATGGTTGGCCTGTTGATGGGGTTGGGTTTTCTTTGCAGAGGGTCATGCGGTGCGCTGGTTCAGCCATCCTGGCAAGGAGCTTGCTGCAGCTGGTGAGACTCACACTCTGTGCACTGTAGCCTGCCTTCTTAGGATGTATCCCAGAGAAACGCTTGCTCATATGCACAAAGGACGTTTTTGAATATTTGTTGCAGCTGAGAAATAGAGGCAACCTATATGTCCATACCAAGAGAACAGGAAAAAGAAAATGTAAGACTTTAGAACATTATAGTGCAGTCAGAAGGAAAGAACGTATTTTCATACATCAAAAAATATTGTGATTAGAGAGAAAAAAAGTATTACATTGAGAATAATAGTGTAGTACTACTTATAAATTAAAAACGCATGAATACATAAAATAAACATGTATTTTCAAGGAAAGGACATAGCAAAGTACTTATATTAAATATATTAGGATGGACATTTATAAAATGACAGGAAACGGGATGAGGGATGAAGAAAAAATGAGATAATAAAACAAATGAGTACAGAGGTGCTCAAGGACCAGTGATCATAGTATGCCAGGAATTGAGGAGTGTGCTTAACTCAGCTCTGTGTCTGAGAAAATCAGCGTGTGTTTGTGTATGCATACATAAAAATAAACACACATATTGTTGTTAAAGTTGAGATGAGAACTGTTTTTTTAATCATGTTTTTTTCCTAATTAAAAAGTATTTAAAATCTTTTCACGAGAGCTGATGGTACTCAATTTCTCAGTAACAGTTTTTTGCCATTTCATATGCTAAGCATACATAATTTTTCATCATAGTGTGTAGTAAATATAGTGATTATCCAGACAGGTATAAGATATAATTTGCCAAAAAGAGTTGACTTGTTTGGATTTCCTACTGTAACTCATAATTAAAACAAAAAGAAAGAGAAAAAAGTAGATTTCCAACTGACCCACCAAATCATTAACAAAACCACTTCTTTGTGCAATTCATAATAAAGTAGAGTTAGAAAACTTAACATTTCCTGAGTTCGTTTTTACACATTAGCATCATATCCATGGCAGTTTTTCTCTCTTGGGGTGTATTTTCTTTGCACTATTCCCATAGGAATACCAATAGAAGAAACTACTTTCTATAAATTTTAGCCAATTTAAAATTATTAATTCGTGTACTAGCTCAGAAAAGAGAAATGCATCAGTGTCTCTGATGCTGTCTTACCCTGTAAATGAAAATAAACATTCTTCTGATTACTAAATATTTAAAACTCTTTACATATAAATAAGTCACAGTCTTTTAAAATTGTCACAGTTTACTATAGATTTAATTTCTTTATTGCTATATGACAATTTTTGTTGTTTAAAATTGTTAGATTTATGACACCTAACTTAAAACACATACATATTTTCAGCTCTTTGTGAAAGAGTAAGAGTTTAATTTATATAGTTTTCTATTACTTAAACAATTCTTTAGAGGTTGTGTTCATATAGCCATTATTAACATAAATAATTTGGCTTTTTTTTTTCTTTTTGCAGGGTGGTAGCCAACAGTATTTATTAAGTGGTGATAAATCAGTTTTTGGTTTTTAATTGGAATGTTTAGTTCATGTGATCAAAACCCAAACTCTGTCCTGAATAAAATAAAGTGGAAATGAGTTTATTGCAAGGATTTCAGCCTGCAAATGGGAGATTCAGGGCTGGGGGAGCAGTGAGTTCTGAGTTGTTCAGTCTGAGGGATTTTTTTTTTAACATTTTTTATTGATTTATAATCATTTTACAATGTTGTGTCAAATTCCAGTGTTCAGCACAATTTTTCAGTTATTCATGGACATATACACACTCATTGTCACATTTTTTTCTCTGTGAGTTATCATAACATTTTGTGTATATTTCCCTGTGCTATACAGTGTAGTCTATTCTACAATTTTGAAATCCCAGTCTATCCCTTCCCACCCTCCACCCACCTGGTAACCACAAGTCTGTATTCTCTGTCTGTGAGTCTTTCTGTCCTTTATTTATGCTTTGTTTTTGTTTGTTTGTTTGCTTTTGTTTTTTAGATTCCACATATGAGCGATCTCATATGGTATTTTTCTTTCTCTTTCTGGCTTACTTCACTTGGAATGACATTCTCCAGGAGCATCCATGTTGCTGCAAATGGCATTATGTTGTCGGTTTTTATGGCTGAGTAGTATTCCATTGTATAAATATACAACCTCTTCTTTATCCAGTCACCTGTTGATGGACATTTAGGCTGTTTCCATGTTTTGGCTATTGTAAATAGTGCTGCTATGAACATTGGGGTGCAGGTGTCATCCTGAAGTAGATTTCCTTCTGGATACAAGCCCAGGAGTGGGATTCCTGGGTCATACGGTAAGTCTATTCCTAGTCTTTTGAGGAATCTCCACACTGTTTTCCATAGTGGCTGCACCAAACTGCATTCCCACCAGCAGTGTAGGAGGGTTCCCCTTTCTCCACAGCCTCTCCAGCATTTGTCATTTGTGGATTTTTGAATGACGGCCATTCTGACTGGTGTGAGGTGATACCTCATTGTAGTTTTGATTTGCATTTCTCTGATAATTAGTGATATTGAGCATTTTTTCATGTGCTTTTTGATCATTTGTATGTCTTCCTTGGAGAATTGCTTGTTTAGGTCTTCTGCCCATTTTTGGATTGGGTTGTTTATTTTTTTCTTATTGAGTCGTATGAGCTGCTTATATATTCTGGAGATCAAGCCTTTGTCGGTTTCACTTGCAAAAATTTTCTCCCATTCCGTAGGTTTTCTTCTTGTTTTATTTCTGGTTTCCTTTGCTGTGCAGAAGCTTGTAAGTTTCATTAGGTCCCATTTGTTTATTCTTGCTTTTATTTCTTCTAGGAGAAAATTTTTGAGATGTATGTCAGATAATGTTTTGCCTATGTTTTCCTCTAGGAGGTTTATTGTATCTTGTCTTATGTTTAAGTCTTTAATCCATTTTGAGTTGATTTTTGTATATGGTGTAAGGGAGTGTTCTAGCTTCATTGTTTTACATGCTGCTGTCCAGTTTTCCCAACACCATTTGCTGAAGAGACTGTCTTTATTCCAATGTATATTCTTGCCTCCTTTGTCAGAGATGAGTTGACCAAAAGTTTGTGGGTTCATTTCTGGGCTCTCTATTCTGTTCCATTGGTCTATATGTCTGTTTTGGTACCAATACCATGCTGTCTTGATGACTGTAGCTCTATAGTATTGTCTGAAGTCTGGGAGAGTTATTCCTCCAGCCTCTTTCTTTCTCTTCAGTAATGCTTTGGCAATTCTAGGTCTTTGATGGTTCCCTATGAATTTTATTATGATTTTTTCTAGTTCTGTGAAATATGTCCTGGGTAATTGGATAGGGATTGCATTAAATCTGTAGATTGCCTTGGGCAGTGTGACCATTTTAACAATATTGATTCTTCCAATCCAAGAGCATGGAATATCATTCCATTTTTTAAAGTCTTCTTTAATTTCCTTCATCAGTGGTTTATAGTTTTCTGTGTATAATTCTTTCACCTCCTTGGTTAGATTTATTCCCAGATATTTTATTACTTTGGGTGCTATTTTAAAGGGGATTGTTTCTTTACTTTCTTCTTCTGTTGATTTATCGTTAGTGTAAAGAAATGCAACTGATTTTTGAACGTTAATTTTGTAACCTGCTACCTTGCTGAATTCTTCAATCAGCTGTAGTAGCTTTTGTGTGGACCTTTTAGGGTTTTCTATATATAGTAACATGTCATCAGCATATAATGACACTTTTACCTCTTCTTTTCCAATTTGGATCCCTTTTATTTCTTTCTTTTGCCTGACTGCTGTGGCTAGGACTTCCAGGACTATGTTGAATAGGAGTGGTGATAATGGGCATCCTTGTCTTGTCCCAGATTTTAGTGGGAAGCTTTTGAGTTTTTCACCGTTGAGTACTATGCTGGCTGTAGGTTTGTCATATATAGCTTTTATTATGTTGAGATATGTTCCTTCTATACCCACTTTGGTGAGAGTTTTTATCATAAATGGGTGTTGAATTTTATCAAATGCTTTTTCTGCATCGATGGAGATGATCATGTGGTTTTTGTCCTTTCTCTTGTTGATGTGATGTATTACACTGATTGATTTGCGTATGTTGAACCAGCCTTGTGTCCCTGGGATGAACCCCACTTGGTCATGATGTATAATCTTTTTTATGTGTTGTTGGATTCTATTTGCTAAAATTTTGGTGAGGATTTTGGCGTCTATGTTCATCAGTGATATTGGCCTATAATTCTCTTTGTTTGTAGTGTCTTTGCCTGGTTTTGGTATCAGGGTGATGGTGGCTTCATAGAATGAGTTTGGGAGTATTCCCTCCTTTTCAATCGTCTGGAAGAGTTTGAGAAGGACTGGTATGAGTTCTTCTTTGTATGTTTGGTAGAATTCCCCGGTGAAGCCGTCCAGTCCTGGACTTTTATTTGTAGGGAGGTTTTTAATTGCTATTTCTATTTCCTTTCTAGTGATCGGATTGTTCAAGTGTTCAGATTCTTCTTGATTCAGTTTTGGTGGACAGTATGTTTCCAGAAACTTGTCCATCTCCTCTAGGTTATCCAGTTTGGTTCCATATAGTTTTTCATAACATTCTCGTATGATATTCTGTGTTTCTATTTTGTTTGTTGTAATTTCTCCATTTTCCTTTCTTATTTTGCTAATTTGTGCTCTCTCTTTTTTCTTCTTTGTGAGTTTGGCCAGAGGTTTGTCAATTTTATTTACTTTTTCAACAAACCAGCTTTTGGTTTGGTTGACTTTTTCTATGGTCTTGTTAATCTCTATTGTATTTAATTCCTCTCTGATCTTTATTATTTCCTTCCTTCTGCTGCTTTTTGGGGCTTTTTGTTCTTCTTTTTCTAATTCATTCAGGTGGTGGGTTAAATTGTTTATTTGAGATTGTTCTTCTTTTTTGAGGAAGGCCTGTATCGCTATAAACTTCCCTCTTAGCACTGCCTTTGCTGTGTCCCATAGGTTTTGAGTGGTTGTGCTTTCATTATCATTTGTCTCAAGGTATTTTTTAATTTCAGCTTTGATTTCCTCATTGATCCATTGTTTTTTCAATAACATATTGTTTAATCTCCATGCTTTCCTTTTTTTCTCCTTTGTTTCTCTGTTGTTGATTTCCAGTTTCATGGCATTGTGGTCAGTAAAGATGCTTGAGATAATTTCTATCTTCTTAAAATTGTTGAGGTTTCTTTTGTGCCCAAGTACATGATCGATCCTGGAAAATGTTCCATGTGCACTTGAAAAGAATGTATATCCTATTTTTTGGGGGTGTAATGCTCTGAAAATATCCACCAAATCTAGTTTTTCTATTGTAGTATTTAATTTCTCTGTTGCCTTGTTTATTTTCTGTCTGGAAGATCTGTCTAGTGATGTTAATGCAGTGTTAAAATCTCCAACTATGATTGTATTCCCATCAATATCCCCCTTTATCTCTGTTAGGAATTCTTGTATGTACTTAGGTGCTCCTATATTGGGTGCATATATATTAACGAGTGTAATATCCTCATCTTGTATCACTCCTTTAATCATTATAAAATGTCCTTCTTTATCTTTCTTTATGGCCTTTGTTTTAAAGTCTATTTTGTCTGAAATCAGTACTGCAACACCTGCTTTTTTGGCTTTTCCATTTGCATGGAATATCCTTTTCCATCCTTTCACTCTCAATCTGTATGTGTCCTTCTCCCTAAAGTGGGTCTCTTGTATGCAGCATATTGAAGGTTCTTGCTTTATTATCCAGTCTGCCACTCTGTGTCTTTTGACTGGAGCATTTAGTCCATTAACATTTACAGTAATTAATGATAGATATGTGTTTATTGCCATTTTGAACTTATCTTTGCAGTTGAATTGGTATATCCTCTTTGTTCCTTTCTTCTTCCTTTTGTGGTTTGGTAATTTTCCTTTGTATTTTCATGGATTTTATTTAATTTTTGTGACTCCTTTGTAAATTTTTGGCTTGTGGTTACCCTTTTTTGTAAATCTGTCAACCCATTACTATAACTGTTTTTTATTAAACTGATAGTAACATGATCTCAAACCCATCCGACTGTTAAAAAATTTAAAAAAGAAAGAAAAAAATATTCTATATTTCCCTGCCTCCCTCTCCCACTCTCAGTGATTTGTATGTCTTCTTTTATAATTTCATGTTTACTTTATTTGTAATTCATGAGTTATCACCTTTCCATTTTTCTGTAGTGTTTCTCATTTCTGTAGCATCCTGCTGCTTTTCTATTTAGAATAGCCCTTTCAATATTTCTTTTAGCATGGGTTTAGTGTTGCTAAACTCCTGCAGCTTTTTTTTGTCTGTGAAACTCTTTATTTCTCCTTCTATCCTCAAGGATAGCCTTGCTGGATAAAGGATCCTAGGCTGCATCTTTTTTTCATTCAGGTCTTTGAATATATCTTGCCACTCCCTTCTGGCCTGTAGTGTTTGTGTAGAGAAATCAGCTGAGAGCCTTATGGGGGTTCCCTTGTAACTTACTCTTTGCTTTTCTCTTGCTGCCTTTAGAATCCTTTCTTTATCCTTGACTCTGGCCATCTTGATTATGATATGTCTTGGTGTGGGTCTATTTGGGTTCTTCCTGTTTGGGACCCTCTGAGCTTCCTGTACTTGGATATCTGATTCCTTCTTTAAGTTTGGGAAGTTTTCAGTCATGATTTCTTCAAAAACCTTTTCGATCCCCTTTGATCTTTCTTCTCCTTCTGGGACTCCTATTATGCGAAGATTGGGACGCTTTATATTATCCCATAGGTCCCTTATGCTATTTTCATTATTTTTTATTTGCTTCTCTTGTAGTTCTTCTGAATGGGTGCTTTCTATTGCCCTGTCTTCTAGATCACTAATTGGTTCCTCTGCATTATCTAGTCGGCTTTGCACAGCTATTAGATCATTCCTCATCTCTGTCAATGAGTTTACCCATTCTACTTGGCTCTTCTTTATAGCTTCAATTTCATTTTTGACATATTTTATATCTCTAAACACTATCTCTTTTAATTCCTTCAGCAATTTGATCACTCCTTTTTTGAAATCTTGATCCAGTAGACTATCGATGTCTATTTCGTTGATCTTTCTTTCAGGGGATTTCTCTTGTTCTTTTAATTGGGAAAGGTTTTTCTGCTTCTTCATCTTGCTCATACCTCTTTGGCACTGTGGTTTATGGAGTATCAGTTGTTTATTTTGGTCCTTAAGGATTTTATCTATCTGATGCCTATTTAGGACTAGAACTTAGGAAAAAAAGAAAAAAAAAAATAAGAGAGAGAGAGAAAGAATTTTAAAAGAAGGGAGAAAGAGGGTTTGAAAACAGTGTATAATGAATAATATAAGAGTGAGTTGAAGCAGAGTATTAATCAGGTTGAGACGTCCTTTTGAAACCTTTACAAAAAAAGGGGGGCGGGGAGATGAATAGATGTATTTGAAACCTGTGCCTAATCAATAGCAGGACATCAAAACCCAAGAGAAATAGAAATGAATTAAGAAGTAAAGATTAAGAGAGTAATAGAAAATAGAACAGGTAAAAACAGATTTAAAAAAAAAAAGGGGGGGAGGGGTGGGTTTGTCAGTGTTCTCCTGGAGTCTGTGTGCTTTTAATGTGAAGTCTTTCTGTCTTCGTCCTGTTTTGGAAGCTCAGCTTGCTGTTTTCAGAGGCCCTCCGTTGGCGCCCTCTTCTGTGCTGCTCCCAGCACCTGTCGGCAAGCAGATCGCGTCTCCTCCTAACACTGGGTCAGGTGCAGCTCTCTGCTGTGGGCGGGCGGGTCGCTGCCCCTCCGGATGCCGCAGTCAGATGTTGCAGACTGGCCGGGGAGGAGGGCGGGTCGTGCCCCCTCCCAGCACCTCGGTCAGGGCCTGTGTTCCTGCCCGAAAGGCGGGGGGCCGCTCTCGCTCTACCTGCGCCGCCGCCAACGGTAGTTCCGCTGCTCTGTGCGGCTGCGCGCTCCGCCCTGGTTGGCGCTCCGCCCGGGTTGGCGCTCTGTGGGTGGGCTCGGGGAAGACCGAGGGACAGTGCTGTCCCTGCTCCGAGCCAAAACTCAGCTCCTTGTTTGTCTTTGTGGAGCAAGTTCTCTGAGGGACCAGGATGGAAGGATCCTATCTGCCCGGGGCTGCAGGCCAGTCTCAGTCTGGCCTTTGAGGCTGCTAAGCCCTTCGGTGCGGATGCAGGTTTCGCCCCTGCCCCCGCCTGAGTGCTCAGCACGGAGGATATGGCGGCTGTGCCTGAGCCCCTCCTCTATTCCCCCGAAAACTTTCCGCGGGTTTTCAGAGATGGGGGTGTGCACCCTTCCCCGGAGAGCACATCAACCTTGCTGTTTTATGGAGAGCCCAGGTTGTTCTGCCCTGTGCACCCACAGCCACGGCGCGCAGCCCCTTGCGTTCCCCCGGGGATGCCTCCGTGCAGCTGCCCCCGTCCTCGGCCCAGCTTGTGCAGCCTGGCCCTGCCCGCGGCTGCCGGCCCGCGTCTCAGGCTGGGTGTCGGGGGGACGCTCTGTGCCCGTTTAACTTAGTTCTGTTAGTCAAGGGCTGCTCTGTACAGATCCGAGCCTCGGAGGCTCCCCCTCAGTCCCGCTGGCCTCTCAGTTGGAGAGGGGAGACCCAGCGAGCGAGCGCCAGTCCTCCTTTGCCGCTCCCTCCCCGCGGGACCAGTCCCGGGCTGCTTTGCCTTTTGTTCTTTCTTTTTTCCTTTTCTCCTACCAGATTTTTGGCGTCTTTATCTTTTGAAGAGGTCGATGTTCTGTCGGAGTTCCACAGGTGCTCTGGTTGGCTGAGTGGGTCTGTAGATGTGGGTCTTGGTGTATTTGTGGGAGAGGGTGACCTGCGAGCGTCCTTCTACTCCGCCATCTTCTCCGTCTCCCCTGAGGGATTTTTAATGGGATAAATATGAAAGTTATTTGGCTTCTTCAGGTGACTGGTTTCCCATTGGTCTTTTTTCTTACTTGGATCACGGTAGCTGATTTTGGAGAATAGGAGGCCCAGAGGTGGCATGAGCATGCTTGGTGTTTGGGGATTGGGTGATGTCTTCTGTTCATGTCTGAGAAGGGCTGTAAATGCCTGTAAGATTTGGTTATGTTTCCTTTATGCACCTGCATTGATGTCTCCATTTTGTCCTTGACATAAACGACTCAATTTTAGATGGGTGCTACAGTGTTTTACAAGATATATAGCATACTGAAGTAGTAGTTGGGTTTAAGGCTACCATCTTGTTCTTTGGTTTCTCTTTGTCCTTTTTTTTTTAGTGGAGGTACTGGGGATTGAACCCAGACCTCATGTATCCTAAGCATGCACTCAACCACTGAACTGTACCCACACCCCCATTGCTTGTTTTTTTTTATTCATTATTCCTCCTTTCTTCCCTTCTTTTGAGTTTAGCTAGTATTTATTATGTTTTATCCTCATAGCTTTTTAGTCTTGTGTTTATTATTCTCATTAATGGTTATCATAGAGAGGACAATACGGATTTTTAATTTTTGCCATTTACTTTAAATTAAAAGCTTTACCACTTCATTGAACAATGTAAGTACCTCCATTATACTCCATTACCCTCTTCCTCTCTTTTGTGCTGTTTTGCTAACAAATCTCTTACTTCTACCAACATTTTGGCAGCCTACCACACCACCCCATCCACCTGGGAGAGGGGCTTCAACTCTTGCCTGCCTCCCCCCTTGAGTGGCAGATGGCAGGTAGTGACTGACACTGGGGGAGAAAAGGCTTGCCCTTTGCTCAGGGTGGTGGAGCCAGTTATGTGGTGAAATCTGCACTTCAGCACTCCCTGTGGAATCTGGCTGAAGCTGAGACAACAGCACTGCTTAACTTCTTCCTCCGCCTTGTATCCCTCTTCCTGCACAACCTCGCTCTGAAGAGTAGTCCCTCCGTCAGTCCTCTGCATCCACATTCCTGTCTCAGGCGCTGCTTCTAGGGAGTCTGACCGAGCGATGTCTGCACAAGCTACTAAAACAACTGCAGACTCAGTGTAAACAGAGGTATATTCTCCTATCCTCAAGAGAGGTATCTCTCTATGCATTCCTAAGTTCCTAACTTCTTTTGTGATTTTGTTTTGTTTTTTCTCTCCCTTCTTCCTCTGAATTCATAGAGAACCTTCCAGTTGAATGCATTGACTTCTTGTTCTAACATTTGAAGAAGGAATGTACTTGGTAAAATCTGCCTCTGGATCTAAGGGTTGTGTTAAATAAGCTTGTTGATGGAGTCGATCAGTCTTCTGTGAGCTCAGAAAAAGAAGAGATCAACTCTACAGTTTATTTATGCTTTGATCAGATTTTGGAGATGCATTTATTCAATCTATGCTGTTTTTCCCCATGGATGTAGCAGGCTGATAGTGAGCTATTTAGAGATTTGAGTTATTGAGATGCCGGTTACAAAGGTCTCCAAAAGTTGAGAGAGGCAAGGGAAAGCTACTGCTCCTTTAAACACCTAGCAAAGGGTCACTACTTAGCCTTTTTGGGGCAGAAACCAAAGCCAGCTGTAAAGGACACTGCACTGTCTAAACCAGCCCAGGCAGAGTGGTTTCCCTGTGGCAGTTCCTGCCCACCGCTTGATTTCTTGAAGTTAGCTGGTAAGAATAAGCTATTAGCAAGCTTAAATCGGTGATAATTAGCTGTACATTATTATTTCAAAGTGGCGTGGCTGTGCCAATTAAGTGGGTAATTAGGAAAACCCCAGGACAATAAATTAAGACAGAGTCTCAACACCAGTGCCCCATCTGTTCTCCAGCAAGCATTCCAATCAGCCAAAGCTCTCATTTAAGAATGTGCCAATTAAGGGGGTCGGCGGCTTGCATGTGTGTGTAATGGGGCAACAGACACTGTCTTAGGTGCTCAGTACAAGTCAGATATTTTTCATGTTAGAGATGTTTTGATGTGAAGGTGGGGAAAGGAGAATTTTTAGAAACATTAGATTTTTAATGTTGGAAACAATATAAATTATGAATTTTTGTTTCCATTTTCTCTTCAGAACTTATCTGGGAATATTGTATCAATAGGGAGTTCCGCTTTATGCTAATGTGATGATTACATCTTGATTTGAGTGAGAATTTTACCACTTGGAACAGGAACAATTTTATTTGTGGAGGATGGGAACTAAAGAGGACACTTGAAATTGCATAGTTTAAGGAGAGGAATGAGGCAGGGCATGATTCTTATTCAGGACGGATCTGTCTGGGAAAGCAAATTAATTGTTACCCCAGACATCATGAAAGAACAGAGTGATGTGGTTAAAAATGAGTAAATCAGGATAGGAAGAAACCTTAGACACATACTGAGTGAAGAACACTTAATGTTATTTAGGGTTATTGCCAAGATAGCTCAAAAGGTTCTTATTAAATAGGATCACTTAACTTAAAACAGGTGAATTTATAGCTACATTATCAAACCTTATTTAGCGAAATACTTTATTAGTGAAACCAAGATTAATTAATTTTCAAAGTTCTTGATATGTGTGTCTGGGTATATTGTTTATGTGGGTAAAGGAGCATTGATACACTGGGCTTAATGAATTGTGTGTATACACACTCAGTGGATGAAAATATCCCTGGGTCAGGAAACAGTCACCTCTTGGAGAAAAAATTTAATACCATTTATAGGACTGGAGAAAGCAATTTCCAATCTATTTCCTAAGAGGAAGTTAGTGCTTCTTTGAGGTGCCATTATTATTTATTACCTGTAAGTTTAATTTACTAAAATAAAAGGTCATGTTCCCTTCAATAAGAACATTTCTGTTTAATTTAAAACAGTGCTTAGTGAGTGGTGGCAGTGAGGGCATCCGGGGGAGGGCAGGTGAAGGTCAAGCTTTGGAGAGGGGGCCAGAGGCCAGGCCAGAGCAGGGCGAAGGAAACACGAGCACCAGGCAGGCCAGCGCCAAGCCCCACGTGAATAATGAAGGGCAAGACCCCAGGGGTCAGAACCCAGGCCCACAGGAAGA
The DNA here is from genome assembly GCF_009834535.1 of Camelus ferus. Lineage (NCBI taxonomy): Eukaryota > Metazoa > Chordata > Mammalia > Artiodactyla > Camelidae > Camelus > Camelus ferus. The sequence goes on along the minus strand of NC_045709.1, from coordinate 39,920,123 downwards.
AGGAATGCCAGAAGGCAGAGCAAACATATGGCAAAAGTTTAGGCTAGTGGTGCTTAACCTTCTGCAGGTCATGTATCCCACTGAGAATTTGAGAAACACATCCCAGAAAAAGAAAGTTCATAAACAAATACCTGCAAAATTTTGCTGCACTGAAAAGCAGTGGCTCCACCTAAAATGAACATAAAAAATAAAAACTTGAAACTGGGTTTACTCTTACTTTCTAGACGTTCATGGAAAGATTAACGACCAGTTCATGGAATATCTGAAACTAAATCCAAGTGATGGAAAATTAAGCCCATAGTCAACAATATTTGTGCTGAAAGGAGAGATGGTCCAACTACTTGGTATAAACTAGAAGTTGAAATTGTGATGGTCTTAGATGTGGTTCCGTGCACATGGTTGGTGTCCAGTGGATGCTGCTCACTTTGTTTTAATGGTAACATTATTGAAAATTACGGGAAGCAAACTTATGTGGTTATCAGTGTCTACAGTTAGAATTCTCATCGCTTACTTGCTTAGATGAAAATAGGCTTAAATCAGGGAACATGAGATTTATTCTAAATTCAAGTTATATTGATGGTCCATAATGCTTTGGGCTTCAAGTTAACTTATGACATCTGTAATGTTGAGGCTGTCAGATTTTAGTTAATGTGAGTAGAAATCTCAAATTCCTCACTGCAGAAAGAATAATAAAAATTTTTCTTAGCCATAGGAAAATGACCTTTAAATTGGACATTTTTTCAAACTGGCTCTCCAAAAACCTTCTATTTCCCAGTAAGTAGCAGCTTTGCCAGATGAGCTAGAAGCTATTCAGTAGTGTTTATAATCATGACTGTAGGGTTATCTAATTTATGTGGCTCAAAATATACCCCCACCAAGAACATCAAGCTGTGAATAAATTTCTCCTTGTATAATATACTTGAGAATAGGTTTCCTCCTCTACTCTCCCTCCACTTCCTCCCCCTCTTTCTTCCTTCCTTTCTTCCTTCCTTCTCACAAAAAGTGAATCTTCTATCCATTTTCCTTTGGAAAGTTAGTGAATGTCTGCAGAGTTGAAAAGAACCTCAAATTCAACTCGATTTTTTTCTCTCAAACTTTGTAAGAGATGAGGAGGACTTAAATTTGTGTCATATTGAAATTGATGATTTTTATAGGGGTGCATAAAAGCTATTTCAGAATTTTTAGCAGAATCTATGGGACCTGCATCAGGATGATGAGTGAGGCTCATTTCTTTTACTAAAGTAGCAAAATTAATTATATTTAGAAGCATCATGAGGGCTCCATCTACAGCAAGAGCGTCAAGCACTTTCTTCCACTTGGTTTGCATAGCAAAGAATGTTCCATCAGTTTAAATCTATCCATGGCATTTGCAGTGTCTAAATCAGGCATACAGATAAGAGGGAAAAATGGGGAGCAGGTAGAACCAAGAGATGCTCATATTTTTATCCAGCTGCTTGTTGAATGGAAGACAGAGGTGTCAATTCCTCCATAAGTGTCCTCAAAAATGTATGAAATGTTTCTAGAGTGAAATATATCACTTGATAGAGGCACTGCTTTAAAAAAATTTTTCTCATCTTCACTCCAACACACAAATTTTTGTCAACCATTTCTAGGGCACAACATGGTCTCCAGAATCACATGTGGAATCTTTCTCTTGGAAGTCCGCCTGGTGAAAGTTTGACGGTAGTTTTGGGATGATTCTTTCTGTTTAGGGTCATATTCATAGACTTGCCGACTTTCAGAATTAAATTTTCTACTAAAAAATTACGATTTATTCTGTTTGATGGCTTTTGAAGATCAACAGGTCTAAGGTGCTCCTTTTGCTGTGCTGGTTTGTCCCTCCTTCAGCAAAGATCTTGTTAGACATGGAACGCTGCAACTTTGGGTCCTGCAAATTGAGGGACTCCAAAGGATTTATAATCTTCAGTGTATTTGGTTTGTCTGCATTTTCTAGTGTAAGTTAAGCCTTATATAAAACAAAAGTATGTATGAATAATCATAATGGAAGGATGTATTTAGTTCTGATCATATGGACTATATTTTAGATGTCATAATTGGGGAAATGTGATTATATGTTTTTCAACCTTAGTCAGCAGTATTCTGTGCCACCTTTCAGAAGCTGGGAATACATAATACCTGGGTTACAGGTAATGTTCAAAAGTAATTTCTTCCAAAATGAGAATTATTAGAATAATAGGAATATAATTGAAGACTAAAATAAATTTCTTTGAACCTTGTTTACTATAGATTTCCTGACCTGAAAGGCCATCTTGATATCAGAATCCAGGAACACAAATAGTTGCCCTGAGAGGTATACAGTAACTGAAAATAGAAGTGAGAATAGTTTGTACTAGGTGTATATTGTCCAGCAATCAGACAGGTTTGTACGTGGAGGTGACCAGGAATATCTGATGAAAGTCATAAAATAAAAGAGAAAAGAAGAAATGAGGAAGAGGGCCATTTTTTGGCAGACTGTCAAAGTTAAAGTTTTTTGTTAACATTCTGCTCATGCTGAGAGAGGAAAATATTGTTCTGAATATGTTTTCATTGTCCCCTAGCCATGGAGTTTATAGTTGAAATGTTAGCAAACACAGAAAATATCTTAATGCGAAAGAGAGTAACTTTCAAGCTTTGACCTAAAATGCTGAATCTCAAAATACAGGTATGATTCTTTGTGTAAATGACCTATATTAGAATCGTTAGATTTGCAGATATCCCATTTAGCTTAATCTTCTCATTGGTCTTGACCCAGTCAGGTCCTAGGCATTTTTTTCTATTGAAAAATTAATAGCATGCTTCTTGAAACTAGTGGAACTGAACAAATAATTACATTTTTTTATTAAAATGAACAAAAAGTTACGAGGTAGGAGATATTATATCACATCTCTTTTGGGATGGATGCTCAGTTTATTACTATCTGATTTGTTTAAATACTGGGTGCTTGGTCCTGTGTTTATTTTTATAAATGAGTTAAGGTCTTGGTTTAATGTCCTTTTTAATGGAGAACAGAGTAAGTGCTTCTTGAGGTACATTTTACAACATGGGAAAATGGGATGAGAGCTTGTTCTGAAAACCTCGTTTTGACATCAGGTTTAAATCACTCCCTTTAGAGGAGAATGCTTTTGGAAAGGGTGCTTTTTACTGGTGCATTAAATAGGAATGTGTTGGGATTGAGGGATATCGAAAAGTGCGCATGGAGGTGTCTGAACTGTGTAGGTGGCTTTGCACGTCCAGCTCAAGGCTGGTGTCAGATCACCACCTGGGAGTCTGCAACGTGCAGTGCCTGCCAGCAAGGAATCCTCTGCAGAGGGGCTGGGAGGGTGTTAGCGTAGTTCCAGGCTCTTCCCCCGTTATCTTCCCTGGTTCTTCTCAACCTACTGCCCACCTGAACCCCAGCAGTGCTGCTGAGAAAGCACAGGGCATCTGCTAAGGAAGGACAGTCTCCTCTCACGAACAAGAAGACTTCCCAACAGGAGGAAGAAACCAGGAGTCATTTAGTCCGAAGGAAAAAAAAAAATCCTTCTCTTTGAGAATGGTGCGGTTTCTTAGGTCACAACTTCCATCGTGAGTGGCGGGTTCACGTGGGGTTCACAGAGCAGACTTTCTGAGTTACTCTCTTAGAACAAAAAGAAGTATTTTATTTTTAATCAAATATGAATGGCAATGTGCTCGAAACACACTTCTGTTTGTGATGAAACGTGTTGGTGCCATTTATTGCTTTGCTTCCAAGTGTTACATTCACCTTCTGCCCCCATCTCTCCGATCAGAGAGGGGCCAGGAAACTTGATTTCATTTCTCCCAAGAGCCAGTCTGCCTGTATATATTTAATTATCACCAAGCATTTACAACGATTATTGCTGTAGAACAGAAATCGAGAGAAATCTTTAGAAATCTCTTCTCAAGATGTATATCAGTATTTTGTCAACTAGAATGATTTCGTTACAATTAAGTAAAATGATGAAACAGAGTCAGCATTGCAAGAGAAAACAGTCCTTATCTAGAAACATGTAATTATGCATTTCCTCTGCCGGGCAGGATACTGACATTTTAACTGTCTCCTGTTTGACAGCCGTGGTCAGACATCTCCGCAGGTTTGAGCCTGTTCATTAGTGCCACATTAACCTTAACTCTGCCTCGGGCCATTAACTAGCAAACTGCACATTTGACCTCTGTTCTACAGATATTTTCAAACAGCGTGTGAGGCGCTGCTTTTAATTTCGGTTCTGTATTATGTGCGAACTGACGTGAGGGCTAAAAAAAAAATCAATATGTCATTAAATACAGAAACGTGTGGTCTGAAACATTCCGCAGAGACAAGTTCCATTTGAAAATCAGATTCTTCTCCAATACTTTCCAGATAATTAGCCTTGGCCAAAATTAAAAAGTCTCTTTTATATGGTGTTCAAGGGGAGAAAAGACGAGGAAGCGCTCTACGGCGACAGTTTATAAACGTTCTGAAATGAAAACAAATGCCCACTAGATGAAGACAGAAGATTGAAAGGGTTACCTTTTGAACACAGCTGTTTCCAGCAACAGTCTAATGAAGTGAAATGCAAAATCAAATGTAGATTAGAGCCATATGCTTAAGTGAAAACGGCTCTCTAGAAAGTCAGCAAAGTTCAAAACACGTGGTTGTCACCCTTCTTATGTAAGAGGAACAGGTCGGCCTCATAAATTAAAAAGTGAAAATTGGCTCAGTGGAATAGTTTGATAAATTATGCTAGTGTTGCTCTGTGCAGGTTTTGGAATATTATACAGCTATAGAAAAATAAGACCTGGATTTATTAGCCTAAAAGGAGTTCACGATACATTGTCAAGTGAGAAAAGCCAGCTGTGTGTATGTGTACAGCTTGGTCCCAGTTTTGTAAAACTAAACCGTCTCTGTCTCTGTCTGTGTTTTTGGTTATTGGTTAGCTTGCGCATAGAGGAAGCTGAAAAAAGTGCACCAGGTTGTTAACATTGGCTCCCTCAGGAGGGAGGTTGGAAACACTGTGGAGAGACAGATATTAACTTATTCTTCATGTGCCTTTTCACTATTTTCCTGCTCACAAAAAGATGAGTTGCTCTTGTCATTAAAAATTATTAAAGTCAAATGATAATGGGAAAGCCAGTCGGAAGTGTCACTCAGTTTTAGAGCAGTAACAGGGCATTCCTGTGTCAGCCGAACTAGAAATGACAACTTCAGGGGGAGCTGCACTTCCTTTCATTTTTTTTTTTGCCACGTGATGGGTCAGGAGCCCTTTCTGGCTCTGCTGGCCTCCAGGGCATGGGAAGCAATGAAGCAATAACTAGGCTGCTCCGCGTTCCTCTCCTGCCTTCAGGAAGCTCGGAGCAAAGGAGGCTGTATGCTGTGAATGAGCAGTTGTGCTACAGCCTTTTCCCTCTTCGCACAATGCCGTGCGAAGCTGTTCATTAGCCAGCGATCAGAATTTACTCCACTCTCTGCTTCCAACACCAGACCTTTCAGACTGGTAAAGAGATACAGATAAAACCTGTCTAAACATGTTACTTTCTAAGTGTAGATTCTGGCAGGAAGAAGTGAAGTATCTGTTTTCTCGTCTACCAAGCTACAACTAAGCGTGATCATTTCTGTAAGATTTTAGAAACAGATGGAAGTATTATTCTTCTCTGTAAAGATTCATGCTACTTTGACTTTATCAAATATCCAGTGTCTACCTAACATTGCTAAGTGATGGCATTTTTCATTAATTACAGATACAGTGGTTCTGAGGTCTACATTGACTGAATTCCTGACTCAGTAACTAAATGAATTACTAACTTACTGACTTTTCACAAGTCCTTTCACTTCTCTGGTTTTCACTTTCCTGGATTATAAAATAAGAGGCTACTCATTAGGATCCTGTAGGAAGCTTTTAGAAAAACTCAGGATATTTGAGTCCTACCCCAAAATGTGAAATCTGAATGTCTGAGGGAGAAATCAAGGTAGACAGTTTATAGGTCTCCTCGGTGGTGATAAAGCACAGATAGGTTAGATGATTTCTAAGGCTCTCTCTAACTCTATCCTTATAAATATAGTATATCTGTGATATATGAATTATGATAGCTGTCTTACACAGGAGTGTGACTAAATAGTAATGTGCCACTCCATATTCATTTCTGCATCACATGGATACAGAGATTCTGTCCTGAACCTGTTTAGTAGAATCTGGCACAGCTTGTAGTCCTGCCCATTTGATTTCTTCCATCTTCTAATGTAACACACCAGAGAGGTCCTTGTGATATTTCTCCACAGTCTAGGAGTGGGTCCCCTAATATAAAGTTTCCCAAGTTGACTGTGCTCTGTCAGGACTTTAAATTATCATTTGTCATTAAAAAAAATGTACTTGTAGAAACGTCTAATTCTGGAAGTTGTTGAAAACTAACACCACAGCTGGAGCCAGTTCAATAAGACTTTGCTGAGTGCCCACTGGGCACCACACTGTGGTCCAAAGCCTGGGGGTATAAAGAAGACGTGGGTCTCATCTTTAGAGAACGCACCCTCTAGTCAGGGAGGCAGGCATACAAACAGAGAAACTGCAACACCAGATACCCAGGGCGAAATAAACAGATGCCAAGTGTGGCACAAGAAACAGGATGAAGCAACAAAAGCTTCACAGGCTGGTCAGGCCAGGAGACAGAGAGGAGAGGAGGTTTAAACTGGATCCTGAAGGAAGGACAGAAGGTTGGGAGACGGAAGTGGGAGGGAAGCTAATTCTGGGTGGAAGAAACTGCGTGCGCTCACCTTGGAATCTTATGCAGTAAATATTGAGATTTCTTACGCAGTAGAAGTGTGTGGTTTTTTGCTGGGGCGTGTGACTGGAGGGAAGGAGTCTGTCATGGGAAACAAAGGGGCAAAGAGTGGAGAGATTCTGAACCACGGTGAGACATTTGACCTGAATGGTTAAGATTTTAAAGCAGAAAAGGGTTATGGATGTTTTCTGGAGCTGATTCTGGTGATAGCTTGCGGCATACATTGAAGGGAGGGTGGGAGGGCAAAACTGGAGTCAGAGATATCATTTGCAATCCCAAATGAGAAATTACAAATTTGCATAACGCCCTGACATAGGCTTTGAATAAATGTTCTGACAAGGCATCCTCTTTAAAAAACATATTTTAAAGTGTTGCTCTTGATATTTACATTTGTGTTCTATATTCTAGAGATGTCTTAAGACTGGGATGAGCAACCAACATGCATGTAACAGGCCCCTCAAGGATAATCAGCTGCAGCTTCTAGCATCTCCTTACATTGATTTTTCTCCTAACTTTAATTGGAAATATTCTCATGACTGTAGAAAAATAATTGTATGGATATAGTCACCCTTCCAGCAACTTAAATTTTGAATCATCCAAAGAATACAATATTTTATTCATTGAGACAGTTCATGTAAAACTGAAAAAGGAAGGCCTTGTGCATTTTCTTTAAAAGGTGACTGAGCGTTAATCTGGGAACTGAAGTATGGATTCTTCTACCATGATCAACATTAACTGGCTCTGTGGCAGAAGATAAATGTTTTTAACCTCCCTATGACTACCAATGATTTAACCCCTTTATTTATTGCCAATTCAATTATTACTGTTATTTTTCTTTTTTTCTCTTTTTAACATATTTTTATTGATTTATAATCATTTTACAATGTTGTGTTATTTTTCTATATGCAGTATAGATCTCCTGGTCCTTCAATGCCACCACTTTTTGCAACACTACTCTGAACTCCTGTGACCTAAAAACTGCCAAACATGGAATATAGAGTTCCAAAGTAGGTTCTCTCCTCAGTTACTGTCCTCACAAATCAGACCTTATCTCAACAGTCACATAGAATTTCTTCTATTATCTTAGTTTCAGAGAATTTGCTCCTAAGCTAACCATGCTGTTTTCAGTAATCCATCCTCTCTCTTCTTTCCAGAATTTATGATCCATCAGTTATTAATTTTCTTTTCTTATCTTTGTATCAGTTGAACGAGACCAAGTTGTGATGTGGTGGCCAACGACCTCAACCTGCCACTGGTTTAGAACCAGCAAATTGTTTTTGTTCACAACCTGTGCCCACTTCAGACCAGCAGGAGTGCTGCTCAAGTCGCCGATGCTCTGAGTTTAAGCCTCAGAACGACAGAGCAGCTGCATTGCCTTCCAGCAGGGCAGAGGGCAACAGAAGCTGACAGAGCCACTTTGGTCCCCAAAGCTTAAGCCTGACGGGGACAAACGTCACTTCTGCAAACATTACTAGAACCCAGAGCATGTTACATAATCAAAGCTAACCTCCAAGGGGCTTTGTGCCCAGAAGGTAGAGAATTGGGACATTTGGGAACAAGCTAATGACCCATTTATTAACTTAATAACTATTTATTGAGTCCATGGACTGACTTCACCACTGCTTTAAGATCTATAGAGGTGAACAAACCAAACCAAAAAACAAACAAACAAACAAAAAAAACCCCCAAAAACCCCCTGTCTGCCTGAATCCTTTATCCTTGAGTGGGAGGTAGATAAGAAACAGTAAAACATAGTAAATAAGTAAGTTACCTGCTAGAATAGAAAGTGATCTATGCCATGGAAAGATGAAGATACTGAACAAAATAAGGGCAACCATTCATATCATGGGGGGCACTGAGAAGGTGCTGTTTCCTTTCCTTTATTTCCTACCTCAGTGAATAACACAGCCTTTCCCGCAGTCCCCTGAGTAGGGGAGGAAGACAATTAGAAGTTCTCTTAAAACATTTACTTTACCTGTCAATTCAAGATTCCTAATGTTTTCCAAGTCTATCACTCTTCCTTACACTCACTGGGAGGGTTTTTTTTTTTTTTTTCACATCCTTGTATTTCTTTGTCTGACCTTGGTTATATTCCCCTAAGTGACCTCACTGCTATTCTGTCTATTTCCATGGTACTGTGATGATGGTGACAGCACTTGCTTGCTGGAAAACGTCTAATGGCTGTCACTGCCTTCTGAATAAAACAGAAACAGTTTATGGTGATCAAGAAGGCTGACTATAATCTGGCCTCCTCCCACCTTTAACTCTCCTCCCCATAAGCACCCTCCTCACTTGCTACACTGACTGCATGTGAGTCTCTGAACACACAGTGTTCTCTCTCTTTGCTTTTGTGTGGAACACTGCACTGTTATCTTTATATTTCCTGGTTCCTTCTTTGTCCTCGAATGTGCCACTGCTTATTAACACTGTATTATCATTATAGATTTTACCAGAATGTGCATTCTTAGAAAGCAGGGATCGTTTCGTTTAGCTGTGAACACCTAGTGCTAACACAGAGCTTGGTACTCCATAGTGGTTAGTATTTTGACAAATAATTGATAGCTGATGGCTTATAGAATGAGCGGAAATCTTCTAGGAGACAATCCTTTTGGAGAGAATGCACTCAGAGCCGTGGAGGTATGCCTGGGGGAACAGCAAGCATCTTACTTTTGTAGAACCCTAAAGTAGAGTTTGGGTCATTGCTGAAATGGAAATGAGAGAGGAGAGAAATATATACCTTATATACCTTTCCAGGAAGTTTGGATTTCATGCTGTAGAGAATAGGGAGCTGTTGATGGCTTTGAGCAAGTGGGTGGCATGATCTGTGGACCATCAGATTTGAATTTTAAAAGGTGGTTCTCATGGAGGATGGGAAGTGATTGTTAAGGAACAGTTTGGAGGTATGTCCTCCTGGTGCATGAATTCCAGAAAAAGACGATCAAAGCTTGAGCTAAGGTAGTGGCAGTAGCATTGGGAATGGGGGCTGGAAAAGAAAGATGTAAAGCTTTGCACATTATGAGCCATTGGTTTTGAGGGGAGAAATAAAACGAGGGCACCGTTTACCGAGATTGAAGTAGGTTTGGGGGCCAAAAATTGAACTATTCAGTTCTACGCAATCAATTTGGAGGTTTCAACATTTGCAGCCACTTGTGCCAGGCCTCTTTATTTCTAGAAGATTCTTTGATTCCAAACAGGTGGTCATTTATAGTGAACAGAATTCAGGACTTGTCACACATCTTTCTGTTCATTAAAATCCTACCTTTCTAGGAAAGAACCAGTTGGTTTTATCAATTATGTTGGAGCTGCAGGATGAGAATTGGTATCTGTTCATGTATGACCATTAGTAGGGACGTAGTCATCATGGAGAGACTTATTTTCTAGAGGAAATCAATAAAGTATAAATAAGCATTTAACTTTGCTAGTGAGAAAATAAAGCGTAATTTTTTGTTGATTGAGCATGAGCTAGAGACTTATGTTTCCTGCTACTCTTTTGTTATCACTTGTCCGGACAACTTTGCTAAAAATTTGATTAAATACTCACCAAACATTTGCCATGGTAACTTCTGATCTTCTCTATGATTGTAGATCTTACATATTTTAAAGTTACAGATTAGTGGTTATTTACAACTCCAGCAATTTCCACTATTCTTTGAAAATCAATAAGAGAATTATGAATTGATAGAGCCTCAGTGCTGTCAAAATCAGATTTAATTTGTAAAAATTTGGTTATTCCAACTATAATTTAGAGCCATCCCTTCTCTTTGATATCAATTTTAAAGAAAAATTATTTTAAAAATATCAGTAGAGAATGCAGTTTTGTAGTTGTTACATTTTGTGTTAGAGTTTTTGGTTTTGGTTTTGGTTTTTTTTCGGTGGGGGGAGATAATTAGGTGTATGTATTTAAGTGGTGGTACTGGGGATTGAACCTAGGATCTTGTGCATAATGCATTCTACCACTGAGCTATACTCTCCCCCTCATAGATTGCTACATTTTAATCACTCATTCCTGAATTTCTAAAATTTGCTTTCTTTCCAGCATTTCCTTCTCCTGTCCCTTACTTCTAGTCCAGGGGGTGTTTCCTCTGTATCAGGCTAGTGACTTTTCATTTTTTTCCCCAAAAACACTTGTTTATGTAGAAACATCAGAACTAAATAGGACTTGGTCTTTTGAAATGCTACAACTCAAGTTCTTGCGACCTCAAAGCCTTGGTTTTAAAACTTAAAAGTCTTGGCTTTCTAAATTAAAAACAAACTGCTTTTTAAAATTGACGTATAGTTGATTTATGATGTTTTGTTAATTTCAGGTGCACAGTGAAGTGATTCAGTTTTATATATATATATATATATATATATACACACATAAGTGTATATATTCTCTTTCAGATTCTTTTCCACTTTAGGTTATTATAGGATATTAGATATAGTTCCCTGTGCTATGCAGTAGGCCTTTGTTGTTTATCTATTTTATATATATTAGTGTGTATTTGTTAATCCCAAACTCCTAATTTATCCCCCGCCCTACTCCTTTCTTTTTTGGTAAAATGAAAAGAAAAAACAACTTTCTTTGTTGAATTTGCCTTTCCAATAATTGACAGTGGAAGGGGAAGTAGTATGAGAGGGAGGGAATAAAACTCAATGTATTTTAAATATTACTCCTTCCAATAACTTTTTTATTCATGCTTCTGAAATGCATTACATATCTGAGTTCTCTCATATTTAGTAAAGACATATTACTTTATGTTCTTAGACATCAAAGAGAAGTCCCAGATGGAAAAATCACCCAAGTCTACTAACCTTTTAATCAGTAAGCAATCAGTCAGCTTGTTCTAAGCCTCTGATATTTCTATATGGAAAAGAAGGTGGTTTAGATGCCAGTAGCTAGTGAGGGCTTTTAGGGATGCCAAAGTGGGGTTTGTGTGTATACCATTCACAACTTCTTGAACCTGGAGTCATATAGAATTCATATCCAGTGGAAACTTCTATTTAAAAGAATAAATCCGAATATATTTTTAAGTGTAATTTTTGTTTCAATTGTTAGTAAAGTATTAAATATATGAAAATAAGTACAGAAAAATGAAAAAGCTGCATTGTAAACATCATGCATAACAAATCATGCCATTTATATTGGCATGTATGATGGATTTCTGGTTTTAATTGTTTTCCTTGTTTTTCCACTCAGAGAATTTATCAACAGCCTTCGACTGTACAGAACATTCTACGGCGGCCTGGCTGATCAGCTCTGTGTTAATGAATTAGCAGCTGGTGATGGACGGCCGTGCTGGAGTGGAGAAGATATAGTCAAAAGGTATTTTCTGTGAAAACATAATGTAACATAACCACCTGCATCCTTACTTTCTTTTCCCAGAACTTGAATGGATTCCTTCAGTTTTAACTTTGCCACACAGGTTAGAGGATATATTAATTCCTTCCCTTGAGTTTGTTAAAAAATAAATTTGATCCTTTTTGACATTTTGGAAATGTGCTAGCATTCTGTGATGTTCTGAAAGTTCTCTCTTGTTTTCTACCGATCTGTGGCTTACCCAACAGTCTCACTTTTTCAGTTAAGTATTAACTTCTAGCCAGTCTGTCTTCCTTCTCAAATATATATATATTTTCACTTATTAGTATTAAAAAGAGGAAATCTGGTGAAATGTGAATTGGTGTGCAAAGATTGGTTGAAACATAGATATGTCACAGCAGTGTGAACAAGCCTATCCTGCAGTTGTCTCTCTAAGTGCGCGTGCGTGTGTAAGAGTGCTGGTACTTCTATGTTTGAAGCATTGCTTATTTGCATGTTGTCAGTTCTTCTCAAATTCAGGAGTGAATTTTTCTACCTTTTTCTCCCCACTGTCTAGAATTTCTTTGGCAGTTTATTTTCCTTTGCTTCCCATAACTGGTTGCGCTCTTAGGTAATCTCCTGAGCTTGAGAAAGTCCTAAATTCTCCCTCTGTAAGAATAGTGTTGGTCAGTATAATTGGCTGGGAATTAGTCCTTTGATTTTTCCAGTGCTGGTGATTATTCTAGGCTGTGGGCCTGTGTTGGGTTTGGGCTGGAATGTTTTAGTGTATTTCGTTTTGAGCAGTCTTTCTGATTTAGAAACACGCCTACTCTGTGTAAAGATATGGAGTTTAGTTACCACAAGAATGATGAGCTCGTTCAAAATGTCATTTAGCAAATTCAATTTTCTATGATAAATATATACTGTAATTAATTTTAATATAAATTTATATAATAAAAACTGATTGCATATTTCTGGGTGATCATATTCATTACAGTTAAAGGTTATATTCCTGATATATTAAATGATTACTTGTAGTTTATATCTGAATATCTCATAGGGAACCTTAGATTTCATAGAAAATAATTATTGAAGACAGGAACTGTAATTAAATTTAAATAAATAGTTGGCTGACATGGCTAGTACTCTTTTTTCATTATGCTCCTTGGATGTTGAAATGTATTTTTAAATATATCTTTCTTGCCTTTACTGAGAGCAGTCATAACATGCATAGTATTTTGAGTCCTTATAATCACGTTAATAAGATTTCTGCCGCTTAGACTTCCTAATTAAATTCTACTGTGACTTACACTTTCTCCTTTCACAGTGTTCAAACTGCAATTGAACACTTCTGTGTAGGAACAGTTTTTCTTCAAGGGGTAGTAGGAATTTCAAGTTGATAAAGAGTGATTTAGTATATAATAAACCTACATTTAATAGAGCACATTGTATGATGTTATACACTTGATTCTAGAGCTTCAAGAACCTTCGTTTCAATTTGTCCCATTCTTCCCTTGACTGTCTGCTCTGGGGTTTGCATAACAGGAGATGCTGTTGGAGAAATCAATGATTTGGGAAAAATTTTTAGAGGGATCGTATTATTAAAAATATCAAAGATTATATTTTCTTCCTCATAATGGATTTTTAAAGACTTCATTCATAGTTTATGAATACAGAAAGCTCATCTTTAGCAAGAACTCTCTATGAAAGTGTCCGCATGTCATCTGGCAAAGAAAGTGAGCGATTCTCATTATTTTCTTGTCTGCCCTTCCCTGCACCACCACCTGGCCGCTTGTTGTCAGCCTTTTCCAAGGGCATGGAGTGACTTTCCAAGAGCACAGTGTTCACTCCAGTGAAAACTTTTCACTTGGCTTAATTTTTTCTCAAACAACCCTCCTGCCTCATCGCCTTGGGTGATGTTTTCCCTTCCTTGAGGATATGTTTTTCTCCTTGTCCCTACTTCATGGGTCACAACCACTTTCCCTGGCCTCTCTGGACCAGTAGACGACCTCGCACACTGGCTCCCTGCCACCATCTCTAGGCTACTGCCCAAATGAACATTTTTCAGCCCTAATTATTTTCTAGCAGTCAGCTAAGGTTTCACAAGAGTTATCTCACTGAAGTCTTCCAAAACGTTATTCCCTAATGCTTCTGAGTAAGTTGTCTGGGTGGTTCTCTTTGCTATTTGATCTTGAGAAAATCCTCATGGGTACTTTGACACTTTTAAGATATAATTTTAATTGTAATTTCATTCATGGCTCAGCCAATTCTTGACATAAATTTAGAACAGTACTTTTTTCATTTTCAATGCAAAGTCAATGCTAAAATCTAAATATCTGATTGATTATGGTATAGTCACCATGGAATATTTCTCAGTCAAAAATTATGCACATTTATATCTGCTAATGTGGAATACTTTCAAATAATTATTAAGTGAAATAGTCTAATATTGCTTATTACATGTTATACTGGCATTTTTGAGTAAGTAAATATAGTGATATTTATTCGTTCTGCATGGAATATTTCCAGACAGTTACACAAAAAACCGGTAATATACTTAAAAAATACTGGGGAGGCTTTTATTATTTTATTTGCATTGTATTTATTTATACTTAGTTAAACCAGATGTTAAAAAGTGACAGAGTTATGGGCCATTATTATTTTCTTACTTTTATAGTTCTTTTTTGAAATAAAAGTGCTATTTTAACATTTCATTTCTAACCAATTTGTATTTTTGTAGTAATCTGTGATATAGGTCTGTCAAAGCATTAATGGATATGGTTCAATATTGAACTATTGAAGTTATCTAAGACAGCTTCAATATAAAGTCAAGTTCTGGTGAATGTTTCAATCCTGAACTATTAGCTACTTTTTTCCTGGAGAAAAAAGCGAAGTATAGCCGTGATCAGTGTGGGAAGGCACTAAGAACCCCATGTAAGATATTCATTTCAGAGGCCTGCAGTTGGTTGAGATAAATAATGGTTGAAGACATGAATATCAAGTGAACGTACACCACATTGGGGATGCTGGAGGTTTTTTCCTTTCTCATGCTGGGTTATCAGGTTCATTCTAGAGAAATTATGCTAAACACATCAATAAAATAAATTGGTGGCCAAGACTGAGTCTATCATTCATTGTAAGAATGAAGTGATTATTTTGGCTAGATTTCTTCTCCCGAAGGCATTTTTAGGAGATGATTGATAAGATTATTTATGTTCCCAGACGTGCTGCCTTGAAAAATAGGGGAACCATACAGATTGTTTCAATATTATGACAGGCCTATAAAATTGGGTCTGATTACCTTTGTGCTCATCAAAAGAGGTGGAATTCCTTTGTGACTGTAGATGAAAATATCTCAGATAGCTGTAGCATATAAGCATTGTTTAATTCATGAAACAAAATCTGTTTTAATTCAAATGATTTTAAAGACTGTAGGCATCTCATACGTACTCTCATGACACTGAGGTCCACAGTTCAAACAATTTCTGATTAAAGATGAAAATATATTACTGAAACCCATGTAGTCTGTGTCTCTTAAAATTTCTCTTATCTACTCCTCCTGTCTCTTCATCATGAAATAAAATTGTTCTCTGAAAGGCCTGCCGGTCCTTACTCCGTTCTCAGTTCTCTGTGACCACAAATTGATTGTGTGATGGTTTGCACTTGCCTTTCTGAGTATTGAAGTTCAGGTAACAGCTACTTAATTACCAGGGCTTCCTTCTCCCCTTTGATTAATAGGCAGATAATCCACTAACTCTCCCTCAATCTTCAGGAATTTATGACTTCTGCAACAACTCAAACTAGCCAATAGCTGTTAAATATCCTAGTGAAATTAATAATCCACGTGATTTCTACTCCATCTTGACTTAGTTAATATTCTTTAATGCCTCTTTCATAACCCAGGGTTTTCTTTTCAAACTCTTATAAGGTGCTTCATCTCAACATAGTCTAGTTGAATTTAAAAAAAAAATCAGATAAATGTATAAATCTTTGACCTTTTTGAGATTTTCTACTTGTCTATTATCCGTTTTCTTTTCCTGTCTGTAACATTTTTCCTGTCTGTAACTTTTTGTACTTAAGTGTTTTTTCGCTCCTTTACCCATTATTTGTCTGGAGAGCCACTTCATCTTAGAATTTTCTTTTTCTTCCTGACCTTGCTACATTCAATTGTATTTTATTTATCTTTTTTTAAACACATGGCCTAGTTTCCAAATGTCACGGACTGTGTTTTAAACCCAATCAGAATTTAGGATTGTTCTGAATGTCATTAATGTAACAACCGGTTGCTTTTTCTATGTTGCTTGTGCAATGGCAGCTTTAAACACCAGTCTGTTTTCTATTTCTTTTTCTTCCCCCCTTGCAACTTCTGCCTACTTCATCAGGTTTCTCCTATTGAATTATACCTTTGTAATAATTATTATTGTTATCATACCTATAGTTTGTCTTATTTGGTTCAGAATTGGAGGTTGCTTAAAAGGTGTGATGAAGAGTTATCCCTACTCCTACCCCGTTGTGACAGTCTACCACAGACGTTGAAATTTCTGCTATTAATGGAATAATTTCAGCTATATCATTTTCTCCATATAACTGGATATACAGCTTTGCCAAACTCCCGCTTTTATCTTGAGTCCTACTGGGACGAAGCCTCTCATTTGTGTTTTATTGTAACCTCTAAATCCACCATGACACCTTTAATACTTTTTTGCATTTATACATCATATATCTTTTTTCTGATCTACTAAAAAAAAATACAGCTCCTGTATTACCCGAGAGGCTATAAGAATGATATTAAACACCTATCAGTAATTTTTTAAAGATAACAGGACTTTGAGAAAGAGGAATTTTTATATGTATTAGTGAGAACTAGGAGGTTTGGTGATTTGAAGATGCGTGGTGATTACATTTTGGTGGGTAATATGTGGTTCCAAAATGAAATTGAGTGTCAAAAAAAGACAAAGGCAATACAGCATCAAAGTTTCTACCTGTGACTGACTAACTCAGCCTTATGATCATGCATGTCTCATTGGGTGTACTTCTATAGACATTTTTGTGAAACCAGAGTCTAAAGTCCAAGAAACTCCTGCGTTAGAGACGTATTAGGTACAATTGTCTTTGTCACAGATGAGGCACCTGGGTTGGGGGTGGGTGAAGTACCAAAGCCTGACCAAGGTCAAAGTCTGAGTCTCCCATCTTCAGTGAGAGAAGACAGAAGGAAAAAACGTGGCTTTAGATACATTGTAAGGGGTTGTTAAATTCTTCCCCTGGTAGAATACACAGTCTGTGTCCAATGGACAAATACAGGTATGACTGGTGTATCAGGTTCTGAATGAACATAAAACTTGCAAAGTTCTTGACTGTGTACTATCTCTGCCTTACTAGAGTGTACTCGCTTGGCAGATAATTTTTATTTAAATGATAGTGCCTGAAGTAGTTATCCCGTAGTTTGGGTCTATAGAAAGTAATATAGGAGATGGTAGAAATGAAATGCACGATTTATCAACTTTGCTCCAACTTCTGACATTCCTAATTTGTATTAAAGCTTAGGAAAATACCCATTCTTCTCAGTTCAATATACCCATTTTGATGTTTTCTAAAAAGTGCTCCATTGATTTGGCAATAATTGCATGGCATCACATCTTCTGAACTGAGAAATTTAAATCTTTCTTCACTGATTTATTGGCTCAGTAGTCAGTTGTCTCCTATTAGGCATGCAGTCATTACATTCAGGGTGCTGGACTCAGAAAGGTGAAAGTAGAAATTGTTCCCTTAGACCCACTCAGAAGACTGCTTTTCCCTCGTCACTAGAATGAAATCATGACCATTCTCAGCATTTTTTTGGTCACTGCTAGTGTCTGAAGCATCTTCTCTTGTCATTAGTTCCATAAAGAGCCTAAATTCAGTACTTAAATTCAGCTCATAAAAAGTCTAAATTCAGTAATGAAAAGGTCTATGCCAATTTAATAATCAGAACTCAAAACTTTACCTAAAATGGCCATTTCTCCCCATTCCCAGGTAGGCGCTTCAGTCTGGGAGGCACTTACAGTGGGGGTAGCAGCTTTAGGTCCACGTGCCAATCTGTGCCCTTGTCCTCCAGCCCGTGTTTCTGACTCCTGCATGTTTGGAGCTGGAGGGACAATGGGGCAGCAGTGAGAGAGAAGGGATAAGAGAAACGAATATGCTTTTTGATATTTTGTAGCTCATTAATTAATGATTCCTGATTTAGCAGGCATTAGCACTGACGTTCTAGGGCTTCTGTGTGTTCAGCCTGTGCCTCTCACCCAGCCCCCTCCATCTGATGGTAAACCTCTGGCTGCTTTCTGCTCCACTTCTTTTCTCCCACGTGGTCCACTCCAGGCCACAGAAACTTGGCTTCTCTCTCCTGCTTTTGGTGGACGTGCAGCCTGTACCCAGTGGAGCTGAGTCTCTTTACTCTGCTGCTAGGCAGGCAACTTATGCTACAAGCCTGGGCTACCTTCCATTTTCTTAGGCTTGGATCAACTACAGGTCCTTCTAAGCCTTCAACTTCCAACCATCCCTAAGCCTTTCTCACTTAGGATGAAGGAATGGGGGAAAGACACAGCAGTCCAACAAGTTTCTTCAAAGAAATTCTCTCCTTTGGCCTCTTCGACCTCAATCCTTTAATACAATTAAAGATGTCAAGATGAAGGACTCAGACCCAGTTTTTAGCCATCTGCTTTTTATGTTTAGCACCTCAGTTTGGAAAGCCATCTATCATCCGTTCTCAGCTGAAATGGAAACAAAGAGCCCTATTTTGGCATCCTCCTACACGTATTTGGAGGTGGTGGGTAGAAGACAGAAGACTAGATTCCATGTTCAATACTGCAATTGACCTTGAATGGGATACAAAGGTAAGTAAGCCTTTTCCCCATCTCAGGGACTTAGAATCCAAAAACAGAGAACGTGTTCACAATGTGTACACAGCAAAGCAGGTACTGTGAAATAAGAGAGACACAGAAAAATCCCACAGGCTTTCAGATAAGGAGGAAATCTCCTTTGACTGAGGGAATTTGAAAAGTATTTAATAAAAGATTTGAAAAGCACTTGAAAATGTATTTAATAATAAATAAAAGTATTTAATATATGATGTGAGCCTCCATTCATTTATTTAAAATAACTTCTGGATGAGATGCGATGATGCCTGGAATTTGCTTTAAAATAATTCAGCGAATGGATGGAAGACGGTCATCCTATTTATGAAACAAGCTTTTCTGTGCACGGAGAGTCATGGAAGCTGTATTATGGAGACAGGATGTTCTTTGTGTATGCTTGAAAATTTTATAATAAAACATAATAAATACAAAAATATAATAAGCCATAATAAAAATTACATTGTCAAGAGTCTATTCTGTCACATATGCCGTCCTAGATGATAAGGAAATGGTGATGGACAAGACAGACATGAGCTGTTTCTCATCAAGATTAAGATGTAGAGGAGGTGAACACTGATCAAAGGATTACAAGTGTGAATGGTTTGCAGAATCTTTAAAATCGTATGGAATTTTAATTAGCATACTTGGAAATGAGAAACAGAATCAGAGCAAATGCATTGTTGAATGACGTGCGCTCCAAGTTTGGTGGCCCTTTACATCATTTCCGTTAGTGTGTAACCTTTCAGATTATCTTTTCATTTTCTCAGTACTCTTTGATTTGAATTTCTTGGGCGTGTCCTGATTACTTAGTATTAAGCTTTCCGTTGCTCATTGTAGTGTAGCCATTCATTCAGAAAGCCAGAAAGCCCGGAGGTGAGGCATGTAGGCTGAAGAGCCAGGTTACCAAGGTTCACAGTAAAGATTAGCCCCTGTAGGTAAATGAATTCAGGAACATTTATTAACTTCTAACTATATCAGTTTTCTTATCTTTAAAATGTGACTGAAAGTAATGCCTAATTCATATTTGAGAATTAAATAAGTTTACATCAACAGTTTAGAATACTAGCTATCACATAGTAAACATTGAACATCTATTAAATCTCATTAAGCAGTTTGTATTCATTTACTTCAGTAGGGATGAAACACTATTGTATTGAGCTTCTGTCTTCATTCCATGGGTTTTTATCATGGATCAGAAGACTTCTATTTGGAAAACAAAGATGTGAAAGTTGACTTATGAGTCAGTAAAAATCAATATTAGGGATTTTGGTTTGGGAGTAGAAGATAGTGTCTTATTAATAATTTAAATGATTGTTTCATTGAGGATAGAGGTAGAGAAAAATGTATCTTAATAGGCAGTTTATCAAATGCCCCAGTTTTGGAGAATTATGGTCTGTCTTATACCCATGCAATACATCAGTTTTCTCAAGGGACAACTAAACGTTAAAATACAAAGCAAAAAACACTATTAAATTTTTTTTTTTTTTTACTCGCAAGCAGTAGTTTGGGAATAGTCAATCACTGTCTTAGAGTTGATCTTAATGAACTACCACTTGACTGGAAATAAATGAAGCCATGTTAAATATCAGTACATCATACAACAGATTGTTTTGGTGACATGACAGCTTTAAGGCTGCTACGCGTAGAGTCATTTCTCTTCATCCATTGACTTCCCAAAGGAAATAGGTATTGTAAACAGAATCACTAGAACAAAATGAGGTTGAACATCAGTCATCACCGCGTGTCTAACTACTCGGTTCCTTGCCAGACTGACGCAGTACAAGCAAGCTATTTTTAACTTATTACTTTCTTCCATCAGAGATTGTGTCTAGAGGAAATGAACAAAATGAAAGGTAGCAAGATAAAAGTTCACTGAAGTGGAAACCGAAAGGACCTTTTCCCATCTGTTTGGCACAGCAGTTGTTATCTCTTTAGGGGTACAGATTTCATCACAGTGCTGTAGACTTGTGACTTCCAGATTGTGTTTCTGCAAAACAGCAGCAGTGTTCAGGGGCTCCAGGAAGCCTATTTCTTACATTACCCTGAGCAGTTCCTCATTTATCCTTCATTTTCATGTTGAGCTTACATATGAAAAACTAATCCCTTTTCAGTAAAATAGGTGAAAGTTTGCATCTATAAAGATGGCATGTATTTTTTCTTAGTCTCGTTTCTACTTGTCCATATCATAGCACATAAATTCATCAGTGAATGATTTATATTTTAAAATAAAAATGCCAGAAGAGACAGAAGAGAGCAGTCACTTATTCATAATACTTTCTTCTCCAAATACAGTAGTTTCATTTCTTTTATAAGCCCATCAGTTATTTTATTACCCAGCCATCAAGATCCTTATTTTCTGGTGCATTTCTCAAAATAAATGAATAAACTTTGCTAGGTGTTGTTGAAATGGGTTTCCAAAATCCAGTTTGAAATTACTTGCATAGTAATGAGTGTAACATTTGGAGGTTATTGACCTTTATGTTTTGACTTGTGTAATTAATATAATTATGTAGTTCATTGTTCTGAAGATTTCGTTTTCTCATGACTATACTGAAATGAGGGAATGTTTTCATCCCCCCTACCCCCCCGGGAAATATATGAATGCAGATGATCATTTTGGAGTATTTTTTTGTATAGTCCACTTTCAAAGCTTTGCCTTTAATCAGTTTTATAGGTAATGGAGTGAAAAAGAGTTCAAGTTGTAAATCTTTGGGTTATGGAATGAGAAACTCAAGAGTCGTAGAATCATGAAGGAAATGAGTCTCAAGTTTAGAAAGTAGCCCAAAAGTCAGTTCATCTGATAAAGGTACCAAACTGTAAACAAGGGTTGGGAGAAGGGAAGCTACAAATAAAAAAAATTTGCTCTCTGTACACTTTGAGATAGTGCTTAAAATTTTTATAACATTTCTATATTATAAAGAACGGTATTTCCATTTTAAGAAATGCCGTGTAATTGTTGAGTTTTCTGTCAGCCAACCTATACCTGAATTGGTACACAGCTGATCATTTCTTTGCCCCATCTGTGCCGTTGTGACAATGAGAAAGCCCGCCTCCTGATTAAGTGAAGACTCTTGTTAGTCCATAGGCTTTTCTATATGATGTGTGATGATGTAAACATTTTAATGTAAACTTTATATAAATTAAATATGAAATGACAAGTAATTATGGATATGGATGAAACACTGGTCCTTTTTTGGATTATTCTAGATCGAATCTAGGCATGTTTAGCTATACTGAATCAGTAAATCCACATGTTAGAGTAATATATTTAAATTATTTTGTATCAAACAAAATGAATGTCTTTTTTTAGTGAGCATGGAATATTTAAATGTATGGAGTATTGCAGAGTAGTTAAAAAAAAAAGGGCATAGTGCTGTTGGTTTGGAATTGAGTCTTTGCCATCTAATTTGAAGTCAGGCTTCTCAAATTGCTATACATGTTTCTTCAGAGGTAAGTGGTGATAATCTGTGGGGTAGGAAGATCCACAGTGTAAACATGAAACCTGCAGTGATAGGGCTTTCTATGTGATACACACACACACACACACACACACACACACACACACACACAAATGTATTAGATGTACTAGTTAGGGTTCTCCAGAGAAATAGAGCCAAGGGTATCAATAGTATCTGTCTATCAGTCTGTCTTCATCATCATCATCATCATCATCATCTATCTGTAGAGAGACTTTAAGGAATTGGCTTATGGGATTGTGGGGGCTGGCAGATCTGAGATCTGCAGGGCATGCTGGCACACTGGAAATTCTGTTAAAAGTCAGTGTTACAGTCTTGACTCCAAAGGCAGTCTGGAGGAAGAATTTACTCCTTTTCTGGGAACCTCCATCTCTTCTCTTAGGACCTTCAACTGACTGGTTGAGGCCCACCCACGCCCTGCACTAATCTATGTACTCAGAATCTACTGCTTTAAATGTTAATCACACCTAAAAATACCTTCACAGCAACATCTAAATGAGTCTGGAAGAACTATTGAATATCATAGCCTAGCCAAGTTGACACAGAAAATTAAGCATCACGGGTGGTGCTAGTTACTTGACTACAGCTCCCCAAGTACCATATCAGAGCAAATTAATAAATCTGTCAGTTGATGATCTGTTGTATTTTGAAATACAAGAGATATGTGTCATAATCATACTGAAAATTTATGTACAGAATGTATGTGAACGGTTTGATAAAAATTAATTCCAGGTATTAGTGGAATCATAACTTTTTATCTAAATGTTTTATATTAAAACCATACATTCAGGAATGCTATTGTCCAGTACATAGCTTATTATACACTTGCTTTTATTTTCTGAAATTTGTATATTGGTTTTCTTTATTTTTGTTTTCATCTAAGTGCTTTACTTTTCACTTAAAACGTAGGTGTTTTAAATTTCATTTAATTAGTCGAAAAGAAAGTTTTTTCTTTCATGTCACCTAACCCATTAGTGAGGAAGAAATGTTTAAGAGTAATGCTAATTATATAAAGATCTCACCTTTGAGATGGTTGGATACATAGTTAAGGAGAAATGCAACTTAATGTTCCTTGAAAAAAACACGAGAGAACTTACGCCCTTAGATACACGTTTTAATTTCCTAAATGTTTAATACAGTCGTTGTTCCCAGATTTTCAGGTCCCCACCCTAGACCTCTACTGAATCAGAAACCCTGGGGCTGGGCTTCCGAATTTGTGTTCTTCCGGTGATTGTGATACACACGCAATTGTGACAACTACTACCTTAGGGCATCACAATTTTTTCTTGAGCAATTATTTTTTTTTCTAAGATTTTAGATTTTAGAAATAGGGCAGGGCCCATTTCCCCTCATAAGGAAGTTTAAATGTCATGATACAATAAATCTTATTGTACAAATTATATGATTCTTGTTTGGATAAAGAGCTTAGAGCAGACATGGTATCGGATGGGATGCTGTGTTGGTATACAGAGCATCTTCTACATAATGCGTTTTGCATATCAGATGGCTGAAACCTTTCACAGCCAGAATGTTAAGTATTGCATATTTCTGGAAGAAAAGCCTTGGTTGTATCTTCCTTAGAGATTTGGCATCACCAATGGAAATTAATTATTTCAGCCACATTTGGATCTGTAGCAGTGTTCAGGGGGTGAGGCATTTAAAAATCACTGCTCTCTCATACAACTGTACATGACACAGTGTGTAGAGTTTTGCATGATAATGGCTAGTTTGGAATTTGTGTGTGTGTGTGTGTGTTGTGTGTGTAATCCTTATTTTTGTTTGTACATCAAAGCCAAGCTTCATCAGTATTTAAATGTTTTCAGGTTAATATTTGAGATTGTGGCTTGGAACATGATTCAGCCATTTTCTCATTTATACAGGTATTCAGAAGCATAATAAAAATGTGAATGTGAGTAAAAAAATACCATAATAGACTGCTGAGTGACTGTAAATAAATATCTGTAGATAAATATCAATCATACTTGTTCTTAGTATAGCATCTAGAAAAAATATAGCATCTAGTATAGCATCCAGAAAAAAATCTGGAAGTGAAATTTATGATTTATTAGTGATAGTATTGTTTCATTTCAAAGAAATGTTAGGAATGAAATAATCGTCTCTATACAAGATTGAATGTATAATTTTTAGTGTATGTATTTTGGATAAAGATTTCTGTTCGGAACGTGTTTTCAAATTCATCTGGTTCTACAATTTTAATACATTCTTTGGCTGAAAGTTCCATGCCTTGTCCAGGCCCTCAGATCAAGCTATTTGTTAATTGGAAAAGCTTCAGGACTGGGCAGCTAATTAGGAATTTATTCATGCAAGATGCAAGTCAGCTTCTCTTCGGGACTCTATCCAAGTCAACGTAGCAAGCCTCAAGACGCATACCCAAAGCTGATCCATTAGCGCGTGCATTGATATAACTTACTATGTTTTTTAATGTGTGTCCCTGGGGAACTATTCACTAACAAACTTTATTATTATTTTTGCTATTTACTTATCTTTACAAAAATTTTCATGCTGTTCCTGGGAAAACACATGGTTGTTTGGGGATGCCTAATTAGCAGTTTCCTGTTCATTTTACTTGCAAATGTATTGCTTTCCTTGCTAGAAGTTCTGTAACAGCCCAGATGACAAATTGTTCAGCTTCATGAAGATTTCACCAACTGAACAAACTGTTTCGTTTTTAACTCAAAAGAAACTGAAGAGCAACTTGCAGGTGGTACGGTACGGAGAAATCACACCTGTCCAGAGGGTTCTTACTGAAAGAATATGAAAGTCAAGAATTTTTCTGTTGTTTATCTTAATGAAGCAGATGGTTTCTAGCTGCATACAGATGAGCACACATAACTTGATATCTTGAACCATGTAACTGCTTCAAAAGAATTTTCTTATTTAAGAATTTTTGTTATGGGATTGTAGATTTCCTCACTGTCAAACAGCGTTTAACAAATACTTACTTGGTGCCTATTGAGTGCAAGGCTTGGTTACAGTGTTAAAAAATTCATATCAGTAATCCCTGCCCTCTTGGGAATTCCATTATCTGTGGTACCCTGCAGTGAGTGCTGGGACAGCGATGTTCAGGGTGCTATGGGATTACCGCTGACCCTTGAGCAACATGGGTTTGAAGTGCAATCCTCGGATGCAGAACCTTGGATACAGAGAAAACTTGGATATGGAGAATCAGCCAATATGGAGTGTGGGCTATAAACTTCATGTGGATTTTCACTGTGCTGAGGGTTGACACGTCTAACCTCAGCCTCATTCAAGGGTTAAGTGTATATTGGAGAGGCTTCTGGACGTCAGGCAGTAAAGGATCTAGTGGAAACTGCTGGTTCCTCTATACTCCGCCCTCCCTCGCTCTGACCTGATGCACACCCATCTCCCCACTGCTGAAGATGTTGGTGGACCAACAACTCACAGCTGGTACCTTCTCCACAAAACTGCTACCTGGCTCAGGGTCCATGCACTGATCCTCAAACCCTCTCCCCAGGCTCCAGCCACGAGGCAAAGAGGAAACAACATCACTGCGTCCGGGTGGTGTCAACTCCGTGCTGCATTTTGTGCCTCAGTGAGATCAGAGGAAGCTAGACTCCAGCCGAGACCCATTCTTGCTTTGCTTTTGTCTCTAGCTCTGCTGTGTATCCCTCACTCCCGTTTACCCGACAGCACTTCTCCAGTAAATCTCTTGAACAAGAATCTGCTTTAAGGAACCTGATTTAACAGAGTGATTTACACAGAGACCCACAGGGTAAGCAGGAACTCGCTAGATGAAAAGGGATAAGGAAGACAGTATTTCATGCAGAAGAACTTCAGCTATGAAGGCGAACGGGGGGTGGAAAGAACTCTGGCTGAAGAGTAGAGTGATGAGTATGGAGCAGGGTTAAAGGGCAGGTAGGAGATGGGAGAAAAGGAGTGGTCGTGGGAGTGATGCTGAAGAGGTTAACCTTTGTAAGCCAAATTACATCTACATCTAATTAATGCCAACAATTGTGAAAAACCCAGAATATCACCTATATTTTAGTCTATATAAAAATGTGATACTTGAAGTAATTTATCTATTTGAGGTATTTCAAAATAGTATTCTCAAATTATTTCTTTTGAATATACTGCAGGAAAGAGGGAGCTACTATCATGGGATTACTCCTAAATCGCCTTCTGTGTTCAATCCCGCTCAACCAAGCGTGCAATTATAAGGTTGTAGCAAGCCAGTAGACTGTGTTGCCATCTTGCTGAAATTCTCATTCTCTCTTCCAAAGGAAGGTCTCCAAAATGTAGTATGAAGAACATACTGTAAGTCTCTAAGGCATAATTTTTAGCAATCAGATGGAAGATGTATATTTTGCATAACATTTTCCATAATTATGGTAACTCAAGTTTTAAACATGTTTATTCTGATATATTGCGTAACCTGGCAGTAGCCTATGAAGATGATTCTTTCAAAGATGTGGACTTCATAACTGTGTATGTCACTAAGCACAGGTGTATATTACAGGACCAATGAAACACATTTTAAAAATGCTTGTAAAATATGGAAAAATTATTTCTGAGTTACATCCAACTGCCAAACATGGGACTAAATGAAGAGTTATTTTTATCAAACTCAACACTTCTCTACCATTTGAGTTGTAACTAATGCTACATTTCTATTTGGACTTTAAATTGCCATAATTTGTGACTTTCCACAAATACATTGATCTAAAAATATATACAGAGGTAGAATACTGATTAACTTGCAGTGTGTTCCTCCTGTAATTCTTGGATCAGTATCTTCTTTCTGCCACCATTCCTGTTGCACTCAGGCCCTAATTTTCCCCCTGTAGATTTCTGTAATAGACTCCTAATCCATCTACCTGCCACCTCCCTCAGTGATTCATTTCCTATTCAGCTGATTATTATTTAAATAAATCGATAATGCAATTCCTTGCTTAGAAACCGCATCACAGTATGAACGTTCGCTGCAACTGTAGACTTACCTCTTTCGACTCTCTAAGACATTTTCAATCCAAGCATACCAGATATCCTTTCACATCTCTGTGGATTGAAGCAAGCATTTCATTCTTGGAGATTTCTCTTCCCAATCCTTCAAAATCGAGAGTAAATATTACCTCTTTATAAAGTTTGATGAACTGGCTATTTCCTTCTTTGGCATATGCCCTCCTTACACTTACACTTGGTATATGCCCATGTGATGGCATTTGCCTAAGACATACTTTAATCACTTGCTCAGATGTCTGTCTGTTTCACTAGACTCTTCCATGAGTGAGAGTCCCAAGTTTCATGTAAGTGAGCTTCAGGTGTATCTGGCAAGGTGAAACGGGGCTTGGGTGGCTAAGACTAATTACAGGAAGAATCATCTAGATGTAAGGAGCACAGTGAGCCCTGTGGACATAGGAAAAGAGAAGTCCTATTTCAAATGCATCCTAGTGTCTGTCGCTCAAATGTATTTCCCAGTTTAGTCCCCATTGTGTCTGATGGCAGTGGAACTATGAGGGTGTGGGGCACTTCTGCCTCAGGCAGTCAGGCAGTCAGACAGTCAGACAGTCTTTGGACTGATGAGCATTCCATCCATGACAGGTGATACCACATTACAGTAGCACCTAGAAGATCAGCGGTGGCCTCGGCAGGCCGAGATCATGCTCGCTGTCAGAGACCAGGATGCTGGGTGCAGCAGCATTACTGGTGCAGGGGCGTTGGTGCCTGTCCAAACAAGGGTCCACGCCTGAGACACCTTTTGGGGATTCTCAGAAACAGCTGATTCAAGGCCTCTTTAGAAAGCTCAGATCTAGGATTTTGCAGGCAGTGATCATTAGGGTGAAAAGTAAGGAAATGTCGCCTGGTTTGTTTCTACAGCCTTGAAAGGCCTGAGGAGATCATCTCTACACCAGTAGTAGGAGTACGTCTGATTAACTGCAGCAGAGGACCTTCCCACTCAAAGCCAGGCCGTAACTGAGCGCTGCGTATTATCTCCTCTTACTACCTATTAAGGAGGTATTATTATGGTCTCTGTTTTCAGAAGAGGAGAGTAAGGGTTGGAGACGTGAAGTCACTGACACAAGATCCTG